>NW_027223761.1:820947-1017223 GCF_028538775.1 Myotis yumanensis | reverse complement strand
GGGCACAGCTGGGTCCGCCGGGTCCCGCTGGTCAGAAAGCCGCCCGGGCGCTGGGGGCAGGGGCTGGGCCCGCACTTGTCTGCTGTCTCGGCCTCTGCCAGCCCCAGAGCAAACCCCCTTACAACAGGGACTCAGATGCAGGGCTGGCCGCGCCCGGCTGTGCCCCCCAGGCCCCTGTGGGCGGCCATGGCCAGAGGGTGTGGTCAGGGTGGTCCCCAGGCCCCTGCCCTGCAGGTGGGAGGAGGGATGCCATTCCTTCTGGGAGCCGAGGCTCCGGGAATTCCGGCCCCGGCTGACGCCCACCGCCTGGCAGCCTTGACCTAAGGCACAGTGACCTTGGTTCACAAGGAGCCATTGTTCTGGCTCAAGGTGGGCTTCTGGGGGGCTTGGGGGGCTGGGAAGGCAGCTCCTGGGGGCAGGGCCGGCGGTGGCGCCCTGCGGGGGGCTAGGTGGGCTCCCGCCTCCTCTCCAGGCCTTGCTGTTGGTCAGTTGGTGCCTGAACAGGTGCTGGAGCTCAGTGCCTGGGGCTGGAGGGCGGGCGGAGCCTGACCTGCACCGTGTTCTGAGCCTGCACCACGGGGTGCTCAGCTCACGCAGGGGGGAGGGCCAGCTGGGCTCAGAGCTCCTCCCTCCTGTGCTCCCTCTTGTTCCCCCCCCCCCCCCCCCACTCGCCTGTGCCGTCCGGGGGCCCGGGAACCTCAGTCCGGGGTCTGTTTCCTCACCCATCCTCCGGCCCCGCCCCGCCCTCCAGGACGGCTCCCTGGGGCCCGGCGCACTCACCGCATCCGCCAGCTCCCGGCCTCCCCGGTCTGCAGACCCCACGGTGCCCGGCCGCCTCCTCCTGCCGGTGCCTGGAGGCCAGGGCAGCTTTTCTCGGCCGCTGGGCACTCCTGTCTCTAACACTCCGGGTGTGGGGGGGTAGCGGGAAGCCAGACAGGAGCCTCCCCGGATTTTAGGGGAAATCGGCCCCAAACCGACCCTGGCCACCGCTCAGAGGAGCCGCCCTGAGCCGCAGCCCAGGAGGAAGGAGGCCGGGCCTTTAAAAATATGCAATTTTATATTTGATTTTAGAGAGGAAGGGAGGGGGGAGAGAAATGTCAATGATGAGAGAATCATGGATCGGCTGCCTCCTGCACGCCCCACACTGGGGATGGAGCCCGCAACCCGGGCCTGTGCCCTGACCGGGAATGGAACCCTGACCTCCTGGTTCGTAGGTCGATGCCCAACCCCTGAGCCATGCCGGCCGGGCAAGCCCAGGGCCTTTGCTCCGACACCTGCGCTCACCCCGGGACCACTGGGGGCGCAGAGCCCCAAAGCCGTGGTACGTCCCTGCTCCTGTGCCGGAGACGCCATGACAGACAGACAGACAGACAGACAGACACGGCTCCCTTGCCTAGAACTCGCATCCCCCGGGGAAGAGCTAACAAAGAGCCACCGAGTGTGCGAGGGAACGTGCGGGAGGGAACGTGCCGGAGGGAACAGGCGGGAGGGAACGGGCGCGAGGGAACGGGCGTCCAGTGCGGGGAGTTCCCCTGAGACGGGCGCAGCCCCTGGGAAGAGTCCTGCTCAGCTCTGCGTGGAATGGGGGGATTCCAGGGGCCCGGCCGCTGGGCAGGAGGGCGAGGCCTTCGGAGGGGGAGGCAGATGCCCTGGGGGGTGGCGGCCAGCTTGGCATTTTCAAGGAACACGGAGGCAGTGCGTGGGGCAGGGGGTGCCGGGGGAGGTGGGCGGAGCGAGCAGGGTGGTGCAGGAGCTGGAGGCTCGCCTGTGCTCCACCAGCAAGGGGCCGCTGGGGCGAGGGGTCCACTCTGCAATGAACAAAATTCCCCCCTTGACCCCACAGAGGTAACCGCCCGCCCGGCGGGGGAGGCAGCCCTCAGCCCCGGCGCCAGGACGTGGGGGGGGGGGGGCGGGGGGGCGTTGGGAGGACCTGGGACTTGTGTCTTCGGAAGGAACATGCAGACACTGTAGCCCCTGAGGTGCCTCCCTCCGGTCTGAGCCGATGCTCGCAGGGGCCCTGAGCTGGGGTGACAGGAGACGGGGGGCGACAGGAGACGGGGGGGTGACAGGAGACGGGGCATCCACCGTACTCGCCTGCATCGCACTGGGATTGGTGGCATCGTCCCAGGCCATCAGCCGGTCGTTTGGGTGTCACTTCTGACGTGTCTGGTTATTGGGTGAACAGGGAGGAAGCGGGAGGGAAGAAGGGGAGTCAGAGGCTGGGGGACTGGCTAGAGCAGCGGTTCTCAACCTGGGGGTCGCGACCCTTTGGGGGTCGAACGACCCTTTCACAGGGGTCGCCTAAGACCATCGGAAAATACAGATATAATTACATATTGTTTTTGTGATGAATCACGATGCTTTAATTATGTTCGATTTGTAACAATGAAAATACATCCTGCATATCAGATATTTACATGACGATTCATAACAGTAGCAACATGACAGTGATGAAGTAGCAACGAAAATAATTTTATGGCTGGGGGTCCCCACCACGTGAGGAACTGTATTAAAGGGCCGCGGCATTAGGAAGGTTGAGAACCACTGGGCTACAAGGAGCCACAGAAGGAGGGAGGGAGGGGAGGATGGATGGGGAGAAGGTGGATGGTTGGAGGATGGATGGATGGAGGACAGGCAGATGGGTGGGTGGATGGATGGGTGGATGGATGGGTGGATGGATGGTGGATGGGTGGGTGGATGGATGGATGGATGGATGGGTGGATGGATGGATGGATGGTGGATGGATGGGTGGATGGATGGATGGGTGGGTGGATGGATTGGTGGGCAGATGGGTTATAGGCAGGTGAACGGATGGGTAGAGAGATGAGTGGATGCCTGGAGGTTGGGTAGGTGGATAGGCCGGTGGGTGGAGGGGTGATGAATAGGTGAGCGATGGGTAGATGGATGGGCACGTGGCCTTGTCGTTAGCCCTGCTGGGCTCAAGCACGGGCATTGCCAATTAGCTGTGTGACTTTGGGCCCAAATCCCAACCTCTTAGAAGTGAGCTCCCCGGCCTGTGAAATGGCCAAGGTAACGAGTCAGCCAGGTGGCAGGACGGGACGGAGGAGGGGGGGCAGGGGGGGGGTGGGGCTGGCCAGTCCCGCTGAGCCGGGAGCCTCCCCTCTGACCCCGGGCGGTGGGCACAGCGGAGGTTTGGGAGCTGCCGGAGGAAGCCACCAGGCCCTGGACACCCCGTGCCACCCTGCCCACCCCCGAAGGCCCTCCCGCTCGCCCGCCCGCCCGCCCTGTCACAGAAAGGCCGTGTCTGCACCCGCCCGCCAGGGAGGCCAGGCCAGGGAGAAAGTGGCCATTGTCCTGGGCCCCGCAGGAAGTGCCGGCCACCCCTGGAGGCGGCCGGGCAGGGCGCGGGGAGGCTGGTCCGTGGGCCTTTCTGGAGCACGTCCTCGGGAGTGGACAGACCACGGGGCTGGGAGGGGACCCCGCTCCCCATACCCATAGGCGTGACCACAGGGCAAGGCCTTCCGCTCTGGAGCAACGGCTTTCTCATCTAGGACACGGGCTGACGTCCGGGACGGTGCCCTCAACTGTCCCCGCCCGCGCCCTCCCCCGCCACCCCCCCCCCTCCCGTGGGGCTGGGAGAGAGGGAGATGGAGAGAGGGAGCTGCTCTCCTCCATGCGACGGGAGGAGGCAGGCTGGGCTGGTGGGGCGGGGAGAGGGCGCCCTCTGCTGGGCCGGGAGGGGTGTGGGGGGGCTGGGCTGCGGGCAGGACGGAAGCTCGCGCTGGAGTGGGAGCTGGACCGAGCGGGACGCGGGTGCACACCCGTGGGCGCCCTCCGGCCTCTCCCGGTGCCGGGCATTTCCCCACAAGGAGGGGGCGGAGGCGTCCTGGTGGCTCACCCCCAGCTCTGGGTCTGCTCCACCCACAGGGCTCCCTCCCAGGAAGGAAGGTGCTGGCCAGGGTGGGGCCAGGGTCCCACAGCCAACCGGGGACGGGGGTGGGGGACGGGGGCGGGGGACAGGGGTGGGGGGCGGGGGCGGGGGGTGGGGGGTGGGGGCGCTCAGAGGAAGACAGGGCACCATACGGCCGCCCCTCTCTGAGACGCCTCCTGCGTGGGGACCTGCGTGTACCATGGGCGGCCCTGCCCCTCGGCCTGACTCCGGGGGGGGGGGGGGTCCCCGGCTCCAGGCCCGGCGCTGCCCCGCTCGCTGAGGCTGCCCTGTCCTCCCGCAGAAGCCGCCCAGCGCCCAGGCCATGAAGGAGGAGGCCTTCCTGCGGCGCCGCTTCTCGCTGTGCCCGCCGTCCGCCCCCCAGAAGGCCGAGCCCCGCAGGCTCACCCGGGCCCTGCTCCTCGGAGGCGAGAATGAGCTCGACCCCCTCAGCCCAGGTCAGCGGGCACCAGGTCAGCGGGCACCAGGTCAGGGGGCACCAGGTCAGGGGGCACCAGGTTAGCGGGCACCAGGTCAGGGGGCACCAGGTCAGCGGGCACCAGGTCAGGGGGCACCAGGTCAGGGGGGCACCAGGGCAGGGGGCATCAGGGCAGCGGGCACCAGGTCAGCGGGCACCAGGTCAGGGGGCACCAGGTCAGCGGGCACCAGGTCAGGGGGGCACCAGGTCAGCGGGCACCAGGTCAGGGGGCATCAGGGCAGCGGGGCACCAGGTCAGCGGGCACCAGGGCAGCGGGCACCAGGTCAGGGGGCATCAGGGTCAGCGGGCACCAGGTCAGGGGGCACCAGGTCAGCGGGCACCAGGTCAGGGGGCACCAGGGCAGCGGGCACCAGGTCAGGGGGCATCAGGTCAGCGGGCACCAGGTCAGGGGGCACCAGGTCAGGGGGACTGGTCAGGGGGGGCCTGGTCGGGGGGGGCTGGTCAGGGGGGGCCTGGTCGGGGGGGGGCTAGAAGGGGGAGCTGGTTAGGGGGGCCTGCTCGGGGGGTGCTGGTCAGGGGGCCTGGTCGGGGGGGGCTGGAACGGGGGGCTGGTTAGGGGGCCTGGTCGGGGGGGAGCTGGGAGGGGGGGTCTGGTTAGGGGGGCCTGGTCGGGGGGGCTGGTCAGGGGGCCTGGTTGAGGGGGGCTGGAAGGGGGGGCTGGTTAGGGGGGCCTGCTTGGGGGGTGCTGGTCAGGGGGGGCCTCTCTAGCCTCTGGGCCCAGCTGGAAAGGGATGAAGACACCTGCAGGGCACGTGGTCAGCGTGGCTTCCTGCCACCCATGGGCGGCCCCGCCGTGCGCTCACCAGGCTCTCTTGCAGGGACGGACGTGGAGCACAACGGCCCTTCGCTGCCGAGGGATGAAGGGCCCCCGACTCCTGGCTCCGCCACGAAGTTGCCATCGGTAAGAGCCCGGCCACGGGGGGCCCCAGGCAGAGAGCCCGGCCACGGGGGGCCCCAGGCAGAGAGCCCGGCCACGGGGGGGCCCCAGGCAGAGAGCCTGCCCAGGGGCAGCAGGAGGCTGAGGAGGGGATGCAGGGCCACTCAATCATGCTCACATACACACTCATACACTTACACACACACACACACACACACACACACACACTCATACATGTTCACATACACACTCACACACTTAAATACACTCACTCGCTCACATACACACACACTTATATACACACTCATACATATACACTCATATATGCTCATACACACTCATACACACTCACACTCACATACACACACGCTCACACTTGCTCACACACATGCACACTCTCTGACATACACACTCATACACGCTCACACTTGCTCACATACACACTCACACACACACACATGCACACTCTCTGACATACACACTCATACACACTCACACTCACATACACACACACTCACACTTGCTCACACACATACACACACATGCACACTCTCTGACATACACACTCATACACACTCACACTTGCTCACATACACACTCACACGCACACACACATGCACACTCGCTGACATGCACACTCACACACACACCCACACACACACACACTCCCCCCCTCACAGGCAGCCCCTCAGCGTGGCCTGTGGTGCCCTCCAGGCAGAACGGTCGGTCCTGGGAGTGGGGGGTGCGAGGCCCGTCTCCACCTGCGGTTTGAGGCCCTTCTTCCCCCCGGGGTCTCGGGGGTCCCACACTGACGCTCAGCTGGTGGCTCTGGTCCCGGCGGGGGGCTGGGGGGCAGCCCAGATAGAGGCCACGGCCTCCTCTGCCAGGCCTCCTGTGACCCGTGACCCAGAGCTCGGCCTGCTCCTCCGGGACCCTGTCCTGGCCGCGGCCGGGGCTGTGGGGGGGTGGTCCTCGCGTCCGTATCAGGAGAAGCGGGGTGCCCCCAGCCTCCGGTTCCCACCTGGGCCAGGGCTGCGGCCGGGCAGGAAGCACCTGCGTGTGTGAGTGTGTGTGTGTATCTGTAGGCGTGTGCGTGTGAGTGCATGTATGTATGCGTGTGCATGCATGTACGTGTGTGCATGCATGTATGGTGTATGTGCACGTTCTCTATGTTAATGAGATGAAACCAGCTTAACCATCTTGAGCGCACAGCTCAGTGGCATCTGGGGCACCCGCAGTGCTGTGCAGCCCCTCCCCCCTGTCCAGCTCCAGAACGTTCCATCGCCCCAGACGGAAACCCCGCACCCACACTCCCGCCCTCCCCTCCCCCAGCTGCTGGCAACCTCGGCGCCCCTCCCACCCCCGCGGACCCGCCCACGTCTGTGTAAAGGGAGCCGCGCCCGGGTGGTCCCGCGTGTGGGCTTCTCTCGTGAGCAGGCCGTGCTGAGTCCCGTCCTCTGTGGGCCACAGGCGGCCTGTCCACCAGCAGAGTGGACATTCCAGCTGCTTCCACTTGGCGGCTGTTTTGAATGTCGCTGCCATGGGTGTATGCACATGTGTGCATACGTGTGCATGTGCGTGGGTGTGTGCATGTGCGTGTTAGGGTCCCTGCTCTGGGTTCCCCATAAGTGCGGGGCAAGGGGACACGCGCTGCTCTGTCCGCCGCGCCCTCTGCGGCTCCAGCCCAGCCGATGCCCCTGTCCCCGCGCCTGGGTCTCTTGCAGGCAGAGTCCAGGCTGTGCAATGGGTCCGACAAGGAATGTGTGTCCCCCACGGCCAAGGCCACCAAGAAGGAAGCTCTCAAGGTGGGCACCTGGGCCCGTGAGGCCACGCCCCCAGCCTGCCAAGTTGGGGGGGACAGACCAGCCGGCCACCCCACGCCCCACCCTCCCCCCCTCTCCCTGACCCTCTCCCTGTTCCCGGCAGAATGGTGTGGGCCCAGGTGGGCACTGGGAGCCCGGGGGGCGGGCCGGGCTTTGCCCTGACCGCTGGCCGGTGCCCGAGCAGGTGCAGAAGGAGAACTACCGGCAGGAGAAGAAGCGCGCCACCAAACAGCTGCTCAGCGCGCTGACCGACCCCCGCGTGGTCATCATGGCCGACAGCCTGAAGGTAGGCCGGGCCACGCCTCTCCCGTGGCCTCCCCGGGGGACGTGCAGACTCAGCCCCTAGGAGACCGTTCAGGGCATTGGTTTTGGTTTTTGTGTGTTTTTGTTTGTTTTAATAGATATATGTTTTTCCTTTAAATATATTTGTATTGATTTCAGGGAGGAAGGGAGAGGGAGGGAGAGACAGAAACATCAATGCTGAGAATCATGGATCGGCTGCCTCCTGCAGCCCCACACTGGAGACGGAGCCTGCACCCCGGGCCTGTGCCCTGATTGGGAATCGAACCCTGACCTCCAGGTTCACAGGTTGACGCTCAGCCACTGAGCCACGCCGGCCGGGCGGTTTAAGGCGTTTGTTACTGCAAATCTGTGTCCGTGTCCCGGGGCTGCCCTGACAAATGGCTTCAAGCCAGAGAATTTATTCTCTGGTTCCGGGGGCCAAGGCCCCGACACTGAGGTGCCTGCGGGGCCGTGCTCCCTCCCCAGGTGCCGGGGAGGCTCCCTCCTCCCCCAGCTCGGGCTCCAGGGTCCCCGGCCTCTCTGTGTCCCAGGCACAAGGACGAGTCACCGGGTCAGAGCCCGCCCTCCCCTGGGTGGTCTCTTCTTAATTTGCCCACGTCCGCAAAGACCCTTGTCCCGCTAAGATGGGGGTGGGGCCCCCTGGTGGGGGTCCCCGAGGGCCGGCGGAGTCCTTGGCTGGGGCACAGAGGAGAGGGGGTGAACCTGTGAGAAAGGACCAGGGTTGGGGCCCGAGGCCTGTGTTCAGGCCTCGCTGAGGCAGTGGTGGCTCCCGCAGCCCCAGCGTTGGTGCCCCCTCCATGCTCTGCGGGGAGGGGGGCTCGGGAAGAGCAACCCAGACGAGTGTCCAGGTCGTCTGCAGACCCTGGGCCTGTGTGGCCGCCTTTTGCCTTCTATGTGTTTACACAAAACTGCAGATAAAAATCAGGCACAAAAGTGAATACATTTTACAATGAGAAAAGAAATGGCCAATATCAAAATTTACAAAGCCGCCCGGCCGGCCTGGCTCAGTGGTTAAGCGTCGGCCTGTGGACTGAAGGGTCCCAGGTTCGATTCCCAGTCAGGGCACAGGCCCAGGTTGCCGGCTCCGTCTCCAGTGTGGGGTGAGCAGGAGGCAGCCGATCCATGATGCTCTCTCATCATGGATGTTTCTCTCTCTCTCCCCCTCTCCCTTCCTGTCTGAAATCAATACAAATATATTTTTAAAAGAAAAAGTAAAAGACCTCTCCCTGCAGCCAGAGCCCCACCCTGCTCTGCCCGCCCCAGCCGCCCGGAGGCCCCCGGCATGGCCTCCCGGGCCCTGACCTCCCGCCCCGCCCGCCCGCAGATCCGGGGGACCCTGAAGAGCTGGACCAAGCTGTGGTGCGTGCTGAAGCCGGGCGCCCTGCTCATCTACAAGACGCCGGACGTGGGCCAGTGGGTGGGCACGGTCCTGCTGCACTGCTGCCGGCTGCTGGAGCGGCCCTCCAAGAAGGACGGCTTCTGCTTCAAGCTCTTCCACCCGCTGGACCAGTCGGTGTGGGCCGTGAAGGTGCCGCGAGGAGCCGGGGGGGGGGGGGGCGGGGGGGGCGGCCTGGGCCCCAGGGGCGGCAGGCGGACACGGGGCGCCATGAGGGACGCGGGCACTGCTGGTGGCCCGGCGGGAGGGGATCTAGGAGTGAGCTGTCGGTCCCAAATGCGCTGGTCACTGCCCACGGGGGGACGGGGAGGGGAGGGGGCTGGGTTAGGCCTCTCAGTGGTGCTCAGCCATGGCCCCTGGCCCTCGGGGTGGAGGACCCGTGGGGCTCAGGCCTAGAGACACACACGTCAAGACCACACGTGCCTGGAGGCGGAGGCATGGGGTGTGGCGGGCGGCTCCCAGCCCAGCCCTCCCCCTCCCAGGACTCCTGGGCTCAGGGCGCCAGGTCACATGGGGAAGCCCCGTTACATGGGTTCAGACCTCGGGGCTCCTTTAGGAACAGTGTGTCCCGAATGTTGCGTGGGATGATGTACTTATGCTTTTAAAGAAAAGTAGTTATTGCTCTGGCCGGTTTGGCTCAGTGGTTAGAGTGTCGACCCACAGGCTGAAGGGCCGAGGGTTGGATTCCGGTCAAGGGCACGTACCTGGGTTGCGGCTCAGTCCCCTCCCTGGTCCCCGGTCGGGGGGCATGCGGGAGGCAAACAATTGATGTGTCTCTCTCCTCTCCTCCCCTCTCCCCTCCTTTCCACTCTCTCTAAAATCAATGGGAAAAAATATACTCCCAAAAAGGATTCACCCCCAAACCTCACAAAACCACCAGCTATTTCTTATTCCTCTGAGATTCCGATTTCACTGGGCCTCCGGGGCTCGCATGGCCCGATTCTGGCCACCCTACGTCGGGGGGCTCAGAGCTAGCAAGTCGGGGGGCAGAGCTCCCCGCCCAGTCCGCTGCCTGGCTGCCCCCCAGGCCAGGTGCGGGCTGGCTGCCTGGCCCCGCCCGGGACCCCGAGGCCTGGAAGGGCAGTGTGAGTGGCTGATGACGGCCTGTGCCCCCCTTGCCCCGCGTGTCCTGGGTGACGTGGGTCTGTGCCCCTCCAGGGCCCCAAAGGCGAGAGTGTGGGCTCCATCACGCAGCCCCTGCCCAGCAGCTACCTGATCTTCAGGGCGGCGTCCGAGTCTGACGGTGAGTCCCCACCGGCTCGCAGGTCTCCGTGACCCCCGCCGTGGGTTCCAGACCAGGCACACGTGGGACCGGTCAGGCCCTGTCACCGCCACTCAGGAAGGAGGCAGCCTGCCGGCTGGCGTGGCTCAGTGGTTGATTCCCAGCCAGGAGGTCACGGTTCCGTTCCCGGTCGGGGCACGTGCCCGGGTCGCAGGCTCGATCCCCCAGTGTAGGGCGTGCAGGAGGCAGCCGATCCATGATTCTCTCTCATCGTAGATTTTTTTTGTTTGTTTTTTTGTTAATCCTCATCCAAGGGTATTTTCCATTGATTTTTAGAGAGAATGGGAGAGGGAAAGACAGAGAGAAACATCGATGTGAGAGAAACACATCGATTGGTTGCCTCCTGCATGAGCCCCAACCAAGGCCCGGGCCAGGGAGGAGCCTGCAACCGAGGTCCATGCCCTTGACCAGAATGGAACCCGGGACCCTTTGGTCCACAGTCTGACGTTCTATCCACTGAGCCACACCGGCCAGGGCTCATCATTGATGTTCTATCTCTCTCTTCCTCTCAAATCAATTTTAAAAAGTATTTTTTTAAGAAGGAGGCAGCCTGCGGTCCTGGGCCAGGCCTGGGCAGGCGCCTGCCCCTCAGTTCCTCTCTGAGCCTCGGTTTCCGTGGGCAGAGGTGGACAGTAGCACCTGCCTCCCCAGCTGTTAGAGAGGTTGGTAACCTCACACACCGCGGCCGGGCCCCCCTGGATCAGGGGCCCGGGGGGTGGGGTGGGGTGGGGTGGCTCCCTGGGGCCGGGGCGGGCGTCCAGGTGGATGGGACGGGGCTCCGGGTCTGGGCAGGGGTGCCTTGGTGAGGAAGGGGTGGGGGTGGAGAGCTGGGCTGTGGGCGGCTCATGCCCCCTCCCCCTCCAGGCCGCTGCTGGCTGGACGCCCTGGAGCTGGCCCTGCGCTGCTCCAGCCTCCTGCGGCTCAGCGCCAGCCGGCCCGGCAGCGACCAGGAGCCCGGGTCCTCGCCCGACGGGTCGCCCTCCTCGCTCTGCGGGCTGCTCCCCTCGGCCGCCATCCACGACCAGGACCTGTTCCCGTGAGTGGGGGTGTGGCGGGGGCTCGGCCCTCCTGGAGTCCCCCCCGGACCCTGCACTCGTGGGGGGCGTCCTCGAATGGGTGGGGAGGCGGCAAACGCCACAGGGGGTGCCGCTGGGCACAGAGCCTCCTCCCTGGGGACCTGGAGCCTCGACGTCGCCCTCTGTAAACTGGGCCACAGTGTCAGACGCCGGCTGCCCAGGGGACTAACCTGGTGAGGGCCCGGCCCGCGGGCTCAGGGGCTGAGTGGCCACCTAGGAGCCAGGAGGTCACGGTTCAATTCCGGGTCAGGGCACTCGCCCTGGTGCGGGCTCCATCCCCAATGGGGGCGGGCGGGGCGTGATGTTTCTATCTCTCCCTCTCCCTTCCTCTCTAAAATTAATTTAAAAATATTTTTAAAAAGTAAACCTATGAGGGGCGCCCAAGTGGAGGGTGTCCGGGGTGGGGGTGCCCGGGGTGGGGGTGCCTGGGGTGGGTGTCCGGGGTGGGGGTGCCCGGGGTGGGGGTGCCTGGGGTGGGTGTCCGGGGTGGGGGTGCCCGGGGTGAGGTGCCCGGGGTGGGGGTGCCCGGGGTGAGGTGCCCGGGGTGGGGGTGCCCGGGGTGGGGTGCCCGGGGTGAGGTGCCCGGGGCGGGGGTGCCCGGGGTGGGGGTGCCCGGGGTGGGGGTGCCTGGGGTGGGGGTGCCCGGGGTGGGTGCCTGGGGTGGGGGTGCCCGGGGTGGGGGTGCCCGGGGTGAGGTACCTGGGGTGGGGGTGCCTGGGGTGGGGGTGCCCGGGGTGGGGGTGCCCGGGGTGAGGTGCCCGGGGTGGGGGTTCCCGGGGTGGGGGTGCCTGGGGTGGGGGTGCCCGGGGTGAGGTGCCCGGGGTGGGTGCCTGGTCCCACCTGTGACCAGGGCGCGGGGTCTGCCCCCAGGCTGAACGGGTCCTCCCTGGAGAACGACGCGTTCTCGGACAAGTCGGAGAGGGAGGCGGGCGAGGACTCGGACCCCGAGGCCCAGGACCTCAGCCAGAGGACCAACGGGAGCGGGAGCGACCTGTCGGAGGCCCCCGGGGCCCCCGCCCCTCGAGGGACCACGTACGTGGAACAGGCCCACGAGGAGCTGGGGGAGGTAAGAGCCGCCCCCTGAGCCCCCGCACCCTGTCACCCGCACCTCGTCCCAGCCCTGAAGCAGCCACGGGGCGGCCCGGGGTCCCCGGAGGAGAGCGCAGGGCCCCGGGGGCTGGGAGCCGGGACTCGGTGGCCGGGAGGCCGGGAGCTGGCGAGGGCCCTGCGGGCTCGGGCTGAGGATGTGGGGGGCCCAGGTGGGCTGGGCTGGGGGGGGGGGCACAGCCCGTGGGCAAGGAAGGAGGCAGCAGGTATGGGGGGCTGGGCCCTCTGGGTAGAGACACAGCTGGGGAGGGTCAGGGTCGGGGGGCCAGCCACCACCCACACCCCAGCCAGAGCCCAGCCTCTGCCCCTCCTGCCCCTGGCGCCCCCCCCCGTCCCCCCTCTGCCCCCCCCCCCCGTTCCCCGAGCGGCCCTGCGGGAGCCTGACACCTTCTGCCGGCAGCTGGGCGAGGCGGCCCAGGTGGAGACGGTGTCGGAGGAGAACAAGGGCCTGATCTGGGTGCTGCTGAAGCAGCTGCGGCCGGGCATGGACCTGTCCCGCGTGGTGCTGCCCACCTTCGTGCTGGAGCCCCGCTCCTTCCTCTGCAAGCTCTCCGACTACTACTACCACGCCGACCTGCTCTCCAGGTGAGGGCGCCCGCCCCGCCCCGCCCGGCCCCTGCCCTGCCCAGAGCCCCCCCCTCCCCCCCGCCGCCCACCCAGGTGTCTGAAGGGTCCCCGGGGTGCTGACCTCCTCCCACTGTCCCTGCCAGCAAGGTGGGCACGGGTGGGGCCGCCCCAGCACCTCTGTGTGCCCCGAACCCCCACCCGTCAGCGCGGGCACCTGAGCGGATTGCCTGCGCTGCCGCGAGGCAAAGGGCCCCGTGGGCTGGAGCCCCCGCAGAGGGAGCGGGTGAGGGCGGGAGCATCAGGGGCAGGAGGGGCCCAGGCGGAGTGAGGGAGCTCTTTATCCGTCCGTCCGTCCATCCATCCATCCATCCATCCATCCATCTGTCCGTCCGTCCATCCGTCTGTCCAGGGCCGCGCTGGAGGACGACGCCTACAGCCGCATCAAGCACGTGCTGCGGTGGTACCTGTCCGGCTTCTACAAGAAGCCTAAGGTGAGCACTGAGGCCCACCCAGCCCAGCGGGCGCCACCCCCCGTCCCCGGGCACCCCCACCCCATGCGGCCCTGAAGGATCCGGATCATCCCACGGGCCCAGGCCTCAGAGATGGGGGACCCGGGCTGGCTGCAGGGGGGCTCTGGGCACTGAGAGGTGGGAGACAGGCCCCAACTGGCTGCAGGGGGGCCCCAGGTGCTCAGAGTTGGGGGACAGGCCCCTACTGGCTGCAGGGGGCCCCTGCCCTGGCCAGGCCTCCAAAGGTGCTCCCGGCCCTCAAAGAAAACAGCTGCCACGTACATGGGGCAGCAAAGGGCTTTGGACCCTGGGCCCCGGTTTCTGGTCCAGGAGCCTTTGAGAGCCCGCACCCAGCTCAGAGGAGCACAGGGGGTGTGGGAGGCCTGCGTCCCTGCCAGGACCCCACCCTGCCACAGACCTGGGTGCCCTGGGACACCGTGTGAATCCACAATTCTGGCTCCACAATTCACTGTGCAGGTGGGGAAACTGAGGCTAGGGGAGGTCCAGGGCCAGCCCAGGGTGAGCCAGCAGGCTGGGTGTGGAACCAGGACGCCTGAGTCTGCCCGAGGGCCCCACAGAGGTGGACCCACAGCCCTCGGCGGAGCCCAGGGTGGGTACGCACTTAACAGCACTGAGCACCTGGGCTGTCGGGGGCAGAGGGGGCAATCCAGGAGGACTTCTCGGAGAAGGAGGCGCCCTCTCTAAGGCTGGCTGGGACAGGGCAGTGGGGCGCACCTGGGTCAGTTCAGAGGTGGATCTGGGAAGCTTGGCAGAGGAGGAATGATGGGAAGCTGTGGGCAGGTGGGAAGGTGGCGACTGGGCCTTGTGCAGACGGCTGTCACTCAGGAGCCCACAGTCTGGGGGGTGAGGTGAAGGCAACAGCTACAAGTGATGGAGGGCGGGGGGCTGTGAAGGGTGTGGCCTGGCAACGTCAGATCAGGGGTCTGAGCTGGACCACATGGGGACCCAGAGGGAGGGCTCTCCCGTCTAGAAAAGGCCCCCCTGCAGTGGGGATGGGATTGGGCTGTTTGGGGAGCACAGAGGTGGCCAGCCTGGCCGAACAGGAGGGAGGGGCAGCGCCAGGGGAGTAGAAGCCACTGTTGTTGTTTTCTTGTTTGTTTTTTATTATTATTTTTTTATTGATTTAAGAGAGGGAGAGAGAGAGAGAGAAACATCAATGATGAGAGAGAATCACGGATCAGCTGCCTCCTGCAGGCCCCGCACTGGGGATCGAGCCCACAACCCAGGCCTGTGCCCTTGACTGGAATTGATCCGTGACCTCCTGGTTCATAGGTCAATGCTCAACCCTGGAGCCCCGCGGGCCGGGCAGAAGCCACTGTTCCTGCCCAGAGTCCTGGGGGGCGGGGGGGAGGGTGACTGGTCAGGGTCCCTGGTCCCCCCAGGAACCCGAAGTGGAGACACCAGGGGCGAAGTGTGTCCCCCAAGCGGACGGGTGCTGCTCCCAGGAGCTGGCAAACCAGCTGTGCGGTCCGGAGACCTCGGCCGGCAGGATGCAGGGCCTGGCCGCGAGCACCCCACCTGGCCCTGGGTCCACGCCGCCCCCCCCCCCCCCCGGCCCCCCACCTGACGAGCACCTCCCCTCCTCACGCAGGGGATCAAGAAGCCCTACAACCCGATCCTGGGGGAGACCTTCCGCTGCAGCTGGTTCCACCCCCAGACCAACAGCCTCACCTTCTACATCGCCGAGCAGGCAAGGCCCCGGCGCCTGGGCCAGGGAGCGGGGGCTCCGAGCCCAGGGCACGCTTCCCGGCGGCTCGTTCTCTGCCCACTGGGGCCTCGTCCTGTCAGTCAGTGACTGAGACTGCGGGGGGGGGGGCATGTACCCCTCTCCCCTGAGCATCTGGGCCGATGGGGGGACTGCAGTCTGCCTGGGGGCCCAGGACTCGGGCCCGGCTTCCCAGGGCCCTGGTGCAGGAGGGATGCAGGCGTGGGGGGTGGAGGGGGCAGGGGAGCGGGCTGCCCGCTGCTGGGGCTGTTCCAGGAGCCGCCTCTGCCCACAGGTGTCCCACCACCCGCCCGTGTCCGCCTTCCACGTCAGCAACCGGAAAGACGGCTTCTGCATCAGCGGCAGCGTCACGGCCAAGTCCCGGTTCTACGGTGAGGCCTCCCTGGGCTCCGCGGGGCGGGGACCACGCGGGCGGGACAGTCCTCACCCTGAGCCAGGCGGAGCCGGCCTCCCCTGGGCTCCGAGGGACGGGGACCACGCGGGCGGGACAGTCCTCACCCTGAGCCAGGCGGAGCCGGCCACCCCTGGGCTCCGTGGGACGGGGACCACGCGGGCGGGACAGTCCTCACCCTGAGCCAGGCGGAGCCGGCCTCCCCGTCCTCACCTGCAGGGCTGCCTGAGGTCACGGGACGGAGCTGCCGTCTCCGTGCCACCAGCCGCACGTGCTGTCGACATCGGTAGGGGGTGGGCCCGGACCCCGAGGGCCCCCTCCGCTCACCGGCCCCCTGGCCCCGTCTCCACAGGGAACTCCCTGTCGGCGCTGCTGGACGGCAAGGCTACGCTCACCTTCCTGAACCGGGCGGAGGACTACACCCTCACCATGCCCTACGCCCACTGCAAAGGTGAGAGGCCCAGGGCCCCGGGCACAGCCCCGACTGCGCCCCTGGGAGGGGTCTGGGCGTGAGCACTCGGCGGGTTACGGGAAGGTGCTGCGACTCTGTCCGCACTCCTCCCTGACCTCAGCCCGAATCCCGCGTGTTCCTCTCCTCTCCTCTTGGAGCCGTGTGGCCGCAGGCTTCCCCTGTGGTCGGGATCCTGGGCCGTCAGCCAGCTCGATGCTTGTCTGTAGCTGCCTGTGCGTCTTCCGTTGTCTGTGGTCTAAGTCTCAGCGTAGCAGGCCAGGGTTTGGACTCCTTAGGTTATTGTTTAGTTAATGGAGCTATTCTTGTTTAATAGATTTCAGAGAGGAAGGGAGAGGGAGAGAGAGAGAAACAACAGTGATGAGAGACCATCACGGACAGGCTGCCTCCTGCACGCCCCCCACTGGGGATGCAGCCCACGACCCGGGCAGGTGCCCTGACCGGGAATCCAACCCTGACCTCCTGGTTCCTAGGTTGACGCTCAACCACTGAGCCAGGCCGGTCGGGCTGGACTTTATTCTTTATAGTGATTTTAGGTTTACAAAAAAAAATGAAGCAGGAAGTACAGAGTTCCCATATGCGCCCCCTCATCACACACGGATCCCCTATTATTAGCAGCTCGCATTAGTGTTACAAGCTGATGTTGATACATTATTGTTTATTTTTTTATTTCAGAGAGGAAGGGAGAGGAAGAGAGAGAGAAACATCATGATGAGAGAATCATCGATCGGTTGCCTCCTACACGCCCCCCACTGGGGATTGAGCCCGCAACCCGGGCATGTGCCCTTGACCGGAATCGAACCCGGGACCCTTCAGTCCGCAGGCAGAGGCTCTGTCCACTGAGCCAAGCCGGCCAGGGCCTGATCCTTTACTAGTAACTAAAGTCCGCAGTTCACAGCAGGGCTCACCCTCTGCCCGCACGCGCTGTGGGTTTGGACAGATGCCTCGCGTCACGTTTCGCCATTAGGAAGCCACATAGTCTCACCACCTGGAAGTCTGCCCTGGTTGGACGGAACGGATGGACGCCCCTGTCCGGCCCTCCCCTCTCCCCCGCCCGCCAACCACGCGTCTTACCGTCCCCATAGCTTCGCCTTTTCCAGAAGATGGTAGAGGCGTTCAGAGGGGCTCCTTGTGTGTGAGTTTCAGACCCCCCACCTCTTCCTGCCTCGGTAGCTCTGGGTTTTTTCTGCTGTGGTTTGTCCTCTCCTCCGAGGAGCTGACTGACCTTTAGATCATTTCGCAACCGACTGTCGCTTTCGCTTCCTCGGCCACATTCCATTGGCTAAAAACAGTAACTTTTCCCGTGGCCTTGCCTGGGATCCGGACCTGCCCGGAGAGTGCCCCCCCCCCCCCCCAAAAGCCCGCTGGAGCCCCTTTGCAATCGCTGACTCCCCATCCCTGGCTGCTGGCGCCATGTTGGGGATCCGCCCATCTGGGTTTCCAGATGACCTAGTGCATGTATAGATAGGCCCTTGCCCCTTGGCCTCCTGGGTAACAGAAGGGACGGGGAGAGACAGAGAAACATCGTGTGAGAGAGAAACAGCGACTGGATGCCTCCCTCATGTGCCCGGACCCGAGCTGGGCATCAAGCCTGCAGCCGAGGTCCGTGCCCTTGACCAGAATCGATCCCAGGACCCTTCAGTCCTCAGTCCACTGAGCCAAACCGGCAGGGCTCTGGGTTTCATTTTTATTCTTGCTGTTGGAGGGCTTTGGGAGGTTTAAACTTGTTAAACTTTATGTATTGATTTGAGAGAAGCCCGGATTTGCTCCTCCCCTTATCTGTGCTTTCATTGGTTGATTCTTGCATGTGCCCTGATGGGATCGAACCCGTGACCTTGGGTATTGGGACGACGTTCTAACCCACTGAGCCGCCTGGCTCTGATTGTTGTATCGCAAATCAGCGAGCTGGACAAGACACCTTTATCAGCCAGTTAGTTAGGGGTCATCTTCATTGCGCGCAGGTTCCGGGCAGTTCACCTCTGTCAGATTCTGAACCCCCAACGGAGGAAGCATTCTCTTTCTATATCTTTTTAGGTCCTTGTGTCAGTTATTTTTGCAGACAGCTTGTAACCTTGAGTACAGATCATATCTAGCAGACACCTGTCATATCTATACAGACAACTTGTAACTTTGAATACATGTCATATCTATACAGACACCTGTAACCTTGAGTATCCTATCTATACAGGCACCTGGCATCGATATCAGCGTATCAGTTAGATGGCTAGCTTGCAAGGTCAGACAATTAGGTTTATCTTTTCTATTATCCAAGCTAAAAACAAAGTTATTTTACAGTCTAAATAACTGTAAGTTATCTCTTATACAGAATAAGAGACTAAGAATAACAGAGTAGTTCAAACAGCAGTTTTCCCAAAGGAGGGACCACTATGCTTCATGATCAAGTCTGGAAGTTTCTTAGCCATTCTCCTTTTTCTTCTTTTTCTTTTCTTTTTTGCCATTGTTCTTGGAACACCACCTCACCCTCGTTCCTTCCGTTTCTTCTAGCTCTCCAGTTAGATATGTTAAACCAGTGTCCCCAGGTCCCCAGCCTTTTTCTGGCCACGCCCACCTAAGCGCCTCTAAAATCCTATGCCCCGCCCCCCGTGACATGTAATTCTCATTATTCAAAAAGCGAACCCCTATTCACGTGGAGGAAGCCTCAAAGGCCACAGACTTGGTCTAAACCAGCTTCCCAAGAACATGGCAGCCACGAAGGAGAAAAATAAAATAGCAGAAGGACAGTGGGAGTCCTGGGGAAGAAATCACTAAGAAACTGTTAAAAAATAATAACATGAAGTGTTAGGAAAAAATAGCAAATAATGTTTCAAAACATATAATAGAGACCGGAAATGCATAAATGTGTCACAACATATATTTATATTCTGTATGTGAGGCCCTAGAACCATAAGAAATGCAAAAAGCTCACTGTGAGTAACTCATTCTCGAATTGCCCCCCTTAAAAGTCACAGGGCCCCCGCGGGCTGCGCCCCACGTCGGCCGGGAACCGTGTGTGAGACCCTCGCCGCGCCCGCCTCTCCCGCCTCGCGCCTCTCTGCGTTCTAGACCATCGGGCGCCTTGCACGCCGGTGGCCCTGAGTTCAGTGTTGAAGTTCTGTGTGTTTTTCCCCTAAAAGTTCTACGTGGTTCCGTTTCCAACCTGCCTGCTCTTTTATACTCGGACCTTGTGTTCGGTTTTTGGTGTTTTTTGAGGGGTGGAGGGGGGCAGTGACATGGGCTGTGGCAGAATTCACAAGGGAGAGAAGAGACAGAAGCAGAGAGAAAGTTCACGTTTACTTCCGGGTGCCTGGCTGGTCAGGGCGAGGCCAAAAGAGCAACAAAACAGCTCCTCCTCTTAAAGCCTCCGGCCGGGAGGGGGGGGCTTGGGGCCTGAAGTTGAGAGACATGGGGGGGGGGGTGGGGGGGGGGCGGCTTTGTTAGTTCTTCAGGAGACAGTCAGGGCACAGGCCCCAGGGAGGTGTGTTATCGTATTTGTCCCAAGCCCGTAGACCAGCCGTGGGCAAACTACGGCCCGCGGGCCGGATCCGGCCCGTTTGAAATGAATAAAACTAAAAAAAACAAACAAAAAAAGACCGTACCCTTTTATGTAATGATGTTTACTTTGAGTTTATATTAGTTCACACAAACACTCCATCCATGCTTTTGTTCCGGCCTCCGGTCCAGTTTGAGAACCCGTTGTGGCCCTCGAGTCAAAACATTTGCCCCCCCCCCCCCCCCCCCCCCGGCCTTAGACCAAGCCTGTCAAACCCACAGGCTCACACGGGCCAAACAAACAGGTGTCAGTGTACGTGGCCGCAGAAAAACAAAAGCTTCCATTTTCACAGAAACGTGGGTTTATTCCGACAGAGACATGCTGAAGGCAAAGGCCTGGAACAAACGAGTCATCGTTCACATAACAGAACATTGTAATAAAAGTTAACATTTTTTCTTGAACATTCACTTACCAGACACTGAATAGCTGCACAAAGGAATAAGCGTCACACAAATAAACCTGTTTTTCTCGTCCTCCGAAAGCGAAATGTTTCCTGTTGTGCACACCCAACAAGTCAGTCCGAGTCTAATGGCGTGGCCATCGGCCGCTGACACATTCGCCGCTGGTGTTAGTGGAGGGGAATGACTGCAACCCGAGGGTGGTCATCCGTCATTAGCGAGCGTTGTAGTTGGTTATTAATGACTGTGACAGTCCCCGTGGTCCCCAGGCCTCGGGACTAGAAACCCAGGTACTGTGTACGGGTAGTCCAAGGGGTAGGGTCCCTCTGGACTCCCTGCACCCGGCCACGCCCCCGTCCAGGCCACGCCCCCAGGCAGCACAGAGCCCTCCCGCCCTCCCGGCAGGTGCCAGGGGGACCGGGCCTTTTGCTATTTCGGTCGCTTGCTCGCGTCTCCCCCGAAAGAGACAGTGTGGCCCGAGTCTCAGCATTTCCGAGCGGAGCCGCGTGTTTAGATCAGGCCCCGCGGCCGGCGGCCTGTTCTTCCCTTCGGGCCTGAAGCCATCTGCATGTTAGTTACAAAGTCAACTAATGCTGGGCAGGACCTGTGGCGGGAACGGTGACCCAGCACCGGGTGGGGCGTCTCCTGCATGGGAACCCACATGAGCGATGGTGGTGGAGGCCCTGTTGCTGGGAGGAGGGGGTCGGGGGGGGGGACACTGAGGAACCAGCTCACCGGCTCCACTCCCCGCGGCTCTGCCCCGCAGCTCCTCCTCCCCACCCGCCTGCCCGGGGCCCGCTGACCCCTGCCCGCTGACCCCTGCCCGCTGACCCCTGCCCGCTGTGTTGCAGGGATCCTGTACGGCACCATGACCATGGAGCTGGGCGGCCGGGTGACCATCGAGTGCAAGAAGAGCCACTTCCAGGCCGAGCTGGAGTTCAAGCTCAAGGTAGCTCGGCGCAGCCCGCAGAGCTCAGAGGGCCCTGGAGGCGGGGCCGGGCTGCAGAGGACGGGGCTGGGGACCCCTCCTGCCCTCTTTGTGTCCCAGAGCTGGTTTCCTGAGCAACCGCCTGGGGGAGCAGCTCTGGATCTCCGAGAGGGCAGGCGCTGCCCACAGGCCACGCAGGGGAGCCGGGACCTGCCCTCCTGGGGGGCACCCCCCCATCCCTGAGCTCAGGATGAGGCACTGGCCAGTGGCCGCCTCTAACTGGGGGCCCGTCCCACTGGGCTCCTGTCCCCCCGGAGGGTGCCCACTCCATGCCCCACAGCGAGGGCCCGGGGTCTGTGGCGAGGCCGCCGCCCTCACGGACACGCGTCCCCTCAGCCGTTCTTTGGGGGCAGCGCGAGCATCAACCAGATCTCGGGCAGGATCACGTCGGGGCACGAGGTGCTGGCGCATCTGTCGGGGCGCTGGGTAAGAGGCCGCCCCGGGGCGGCGGGGGCGGGAGGGGCCTGGCCGGGACGGCTGGGGCCCGCTGACCGGCCGCCTCTGTGCAGGACGGGGAGGTGTTCATCAGGGAGGAGGGCCGCGGAGGCGCCCAGCTCTTCTGGACCCCGAGCCCCGAGGTGCGCGGGCAGAGGCTGAAGCTGCGCACGGTGCTCCTGGAGGAGCAGACGGAGCTGGAGTCCGAGAGGTGAGGCTGCCGCCCCCGGGACCGCTGACCCCAGTGGGGACCCCAGTGGACCAGCCAGGCGGGCAGCTGCTCTCCCAGTGGGCGGGGCTGCAAGCAAGTCCCAGGGTGTCGCTGGAAGGGGGGGTGCCCCCCCCCTCGCAGGGGAGCTGTCCTGCGGGGGAGGGGCAGCAGGGGAAGAGCTGGTTGGGTGACCAGCAGCCCCAGGGCGGGCCCTGCTGGGGAGGGTGAGCTGTGCGGGGGCGGGGTGTGCACGGTGGCAGCTACTGTCTTCTGGGGGAGGTTTCGCTTTCTGCGAGCTTCCTGGTGGGAGGGTCGCACCCTCTGAACCGCAGTTTCTTGTCTTTCAAACGAAGACCCTGTGAGATGGGGAGGGGGGGGAGACGGTGGGACGGAGAAGCCGGGGGCGGGCACAGTGTCCCCGGGCAGCTCTCCTGAGTGACAGCTGACGGGCATGTGCTCCATCCTGCCCAGCAGGCCCGGCCGCGGGTGGCGTGGTCGCCCTGCCTGAGAGCCGGTAGTGGGGCCCGGCAGTGAGCGGCCGCGGACCGTCGTTGGGCCGGTGCCCTGGCCCCGTCACAGCCTCCACCCTCCCCCCCCCACCAGCCGCCCGAGACGACAGGTGTGGGCAGGGGCCCCCTAGGTCAGGGCCCTCGGACAAGGTCACGCGGCCTTGAAGTGTCTGCCAGCTGGACCCATGTCTGTGTTGATGGGACAGTCTCTCCGGGAGGAGGACGGGCAGGGAGCAGAGAAGAAACCCGCGTAGTTCCGCGTCCCGACTGTGGGATTCAGTGTCCGAGGCCACGGATGTGCCCGGCGCCCAGGGCCGGCTCCTGAGGTGCCGTGGAGAGGCCGGTGTGTTCACTGGTCCCGGGGACCTCTCCCTCACATGGGAGGACATCTCTGTGTACAGACCTCAGGGAGGGAGGGAGACAGAGAAACATCAGTGAGGAGAGAGAATCGTGGATCGGCCGCCTCCTGCACATCCCCTACTGGGGACTGAGCCTGCAACCGGGCATGTGCCTGACCTGGAGTCCAACTGTGACCTCCTGGCTCATAGGTCAGTGTTCAACCACTGAGCCACCCCTGCTGGGTCGTTGAATCTAATTTTTAAAATGGGGTTTATTTTTTAAAAAGTGTCCCAGGAGACACAGCGCCGAGAGGCAGTGAGCTCCCTGTCGCTGGGGGCAATCAAGGGGAGAGTGCGCTAAGCCTCCCCTCCGACACTGGGGGGCGGGCATGGCCGCCCAGGCCCCCCGCTCAGAGCGCTGCCCGCCCGCAGGCTGTGGCGGCACGTCACCAGGGCCATCAGGGAGGGGGACCAGCACACGGCCACACGGGAGAAGTTCGCTCTGGAGGAGGCGCAGCGGCAGCGGACCCGGGAGCAGCAGCAGCGCCTGGCCCCGTGGGCGCCCCGGCTGTTCCACCTGGACCCCGCCACCCAGGAGTGGCGCTACCGCTTCGAGGAGTGAGTGCGGCGGGCGGGGGCCCGGGCCCGGGATGGGCTGGACCGGCACTGCCCCCACCAGCCTGGCCCTGGGCCTGAGACCTGGGGCTCCAGCTCCCCCGGAGGAGCGAGGGATGGGGCGGGGCCGTATTGGGGCTCCCGGCTGTCCTGTGTGCGGCCCCTGCACACGGTGTTGGTGGCAGGGGTCCTCGGTGGGGGGCTCTGGCTGGATGGCGTCCCCTCCCCCTGAGGAGCACTGCCCCCGATCACGGACACCCTCTGGCCCTGCAGCCACAGCCCCTGGGACCCCCGGAAGGACTTGGTCCAGTTTGAGCAGGACGGGGCTCTGCGCACCCTGCAGCGGGAGAGCCGGCCCCCCCAGGCCCGTCGTGGGGGCAGCCCAGGGCCCAGGCGCCAGGTCAGCACCCAGGGCCCTGCTGGGGCGCCCTCAGCAGCGAGGGGGGACAGTCAGGCTGCTCCACCCGCCTGGCCTCCTCTCTGCCCCCCCGCCTGTCGCCCTCTCCCCCCCCAGCAGGGCCCCCCGTGGGCCGCGCCGTGTCTCTGCCCCGCCCTCCCCAGGGGACCCGAGGCGCCTGGGCTGGTAGGACACTCGGTGCCCACGGGCCCCAGGGCGCCCTCAGGGGTGAGCGCCTGGTCCCTTCCCGGGGGAGGGGACTGAGCTCGGGGACTGGCGGGTGCGGGAGGGGCAGCAGGTGCCGATGCGGGGCCCGGAGGGCAGCGGGAGCGGGGAGGGCCGGAGGCCGAGCTTTCTGAGCGCCGTCTTTGTGGCATCAGTGGTGCCAAATGGGTCGTGGCCAGCCGAGTGCTGCAGGGGCCCCTGGCAGCGCACCCCCAGCAGGTCCCCGTGGGGTGCGGGGGGTGTGGGGGCTCCCAGCCCAGCACCTCCGTCTCCCTGCAGAGGCCGGGCCCTGACCGGCGGCTCCGTAAAGCCAGCGACCAGCCCTCCGGCCACAGCCAGGTGACCGAGAGCAGCGGCTCCACGCCCGAGTCCTGCCCGGAGCTCTCGGACGACGATGGGGACGGAGGCTTTGTCCCTGGTGAGCGGCAGGGCAGGCCCTTCTGTAGGGTGGGCAGTGGGAGGGCACCTCTGGGGGGCAGTGCCCAGGACGACCCCCCACCCCCGTGGCCTCAGGGGCCTCTCTGAGCCCAGGACAGATGAGGGTGTGGGCAGGCGGCTGGGCTCCCCAACCCTGTGCTCAAGGGCAGGGCACCGCCCATGGCTGACGGGGGGCGGAGGGGGTGTCCCTCGGCCGGGACCCTCTGGTCCCCCTTCCTGTGCCTCCGGGCGTTGTCCCCGCCTCCGCAGGGTGAGCCCCCTTGGCCATTTCTGTCTCCCGGGCAGCTGAGCCTGGGGTCCCCCTGAAAGGTCCCCTGCGCCGCTCCCTGCCCCCTGGTCCTGGTAGCTCTGTTCCCAGGACTCCCGTGAGGCGGGCAGGGGCTCGAGCTGGGCATCACCCCGGGACCCCACTCACTGCCCCCCGACATCCCAGCTCATCCTCCGTTCTCCCTCCCCGGCGTGTCCCCTCGTGCCCTGGTCCTGTGGCTGGCGGTGCCCCCCAGGCAGCGAGAGCGCGTGCCCGCGGTGCGGGAAGGAGGCCGGGCGGCTGCAGGCGCTGCACGAGGCCGTGCTGTCCATCCGGGACGCCCAGCAGGAGCTGCACAGGTAGGAGAGGGCAGGACCCCGAGAGCCGGGCGGGGGGTCCGGGGGGACACGCATGGCGGCCGCTGGGAGCTGGAACCCTCTCGGGTCCGGGTGCCGAGGGGTCACAGGAGGACGCCTGAGCTTCTGCCCCTTGAGGGACGGCGGCCCCGGGGATCCTGTGTGAGCCGCTGCTCGGCGGGCAGCCAGTGGGCAGTGCGGGGCCCGAGGAGGTGCGGGTGCCGAGGGCCAGCAGAAACCCCGGTGAGTCGGCACCCAGGGCCCTCTGAGCTGAGGCTGGACACAGGCCGGGACCTGGAGGACAGCCCAGAGCTTGTCACAGTCCGCCCGCCCGCTCACGGCTCAGAGTCAGGGCGGCTTCTGCGTGTCCAGGGGCCACGCAACCCAAGTCCCGCAGACGCGGCTCACACCGGCCTTCTCCCTGCGGCCCCCACGGCCCCTCCCTGTCCCTCGGGGTGTCCTGGCCTCAGCTTGTGAGGACAGTCCCATTGGATGAGGGCCCGGCCGTGACCTCATTGGACTTTAATCTTCCCGTTAAAGGCCCATCTCCAAACGCGGCCCCACTCAGGTCCTGGGGTCAGGGCTCCCACACATGACGCTGGGGTGGGACCCATCTCACCATAAGGGGGGGGAGGGGAGAGGTCCAGCTCCCCTGGCACTGACCCGGGTCCCGGTCCCTCGAGCGCGTGCCCTGGGTGCCCGCCCCTGACCGCCTCCCCCTCGGCCAGCGCCCCTGAGGGTGGACGCGCGTCCCTCTGGCCGGCCTGGCTGAGCCGCCCTGTCCTTGCAGGCACCTGTCGGCCATGCTCAGCGCCTCGGCGAGGGCGCGGCGGGCGGCGGCCCCGGGCCTCCTGCAGAGCCCGCGCGCCTGGGGCCTGCTCTGCGTGCTCCTGGCCTGCCAGCTGCTCATGAACCACGTCCTCACGTAAGAGCCCCGCGGGGCGCGGCGTCACCTGCAGACCCGCCACCGCCTCCCGTCAGACGCGGCGTCACCTGCAGACCCGCCGCCGCCTCCCGCCACCCGCCCGGCACCCAGCACTTTACACCAGCCCCGGGGAGGCGGACGGACGGACGGACGCTCCGAGCTCGGCCGCGGTGGACAGAGGGGGTCCCGGCAGCAGGAGGACAGCAGGAGGGACCTGGCGGCCACAGGCGCCCCCGGGGGAGGGGCTGGCCTCTCGGCAGGGCCCTGCCCGGCGCCGGCCTGGATGCTCCGGCCACATGCCACTGCCTGGTGCCCGCTCCGGTCACCGCCTCTCACTCCGGCGCAGCGTCCACTTGCCGGGGGGCTGGCATGGGGGGTTAGGAGGGCCTGCCAGGGTCAGACAGTCCCTCCCCAGCGGGGCTGCAGGGGGAGGAGCCAGCCCGGGGCCCCCAGGGCCTCCTCGGGCCTGAGGCACAGGCTGTCGCTCCTGAGACCCTGCCCCTGTCGCCTGGAGCAGCCTCGGCCGGGACCCTGGGGCCCCTGACTCGGCTCGTGGGGTTCACGCTGCCCGTGTGCTATTTGGACACACGCTCTGTGAGAAGTGCAGGGGCAGCCGGTCCTGCAGGCGGCGGGGACACGTGACCACGGTGCGGCTCAGCTGCCCACACGGGGACACGGGGACACGGGGACATGGGGGCTATTGGGTTCGGCTGATGCGTGCTCTCCCACTCTGAGCTTTTTGTTGTTAATCCTCACACATTTTTCCATTGATTTTTAGCGAGAGTGGTGAGGGGGAGACAGAGAGAGAAACATGGATGTGAGAGAGCCACATGGACTGGTCGCCTCCCGCACGCACCCCGACCAGGGCTGGGGACGGAGCCTGCAGCAGAGCCTGCAGCCCTTGACCAGAATCGAACCCAGGACCCTTCAGTCCGGGGGCCGATGCTCCGTCCACTGAGCCGCACCGGCCAGGGCTCCACACTTTTTAAATAGACACGATTGCAATATTTTAGGCAGCGCTCGGCCCCTGTTCCTGCACCCATGCCTCGTGTGTGTGCGTGTGCGTGTGCCTGTGGGAGTGTGTGTGTGTGAGCACCTGCACGGTGGGTACACACGGAGCCTTAAACTTGGTGGCCGCGCCCTCCGAGCCGATGGCCAGACTTGGTATCCATGTTCTTGTTGTCCCCCCACCCCCCATTCGGGGTCACGTCTGTGCTCCGTTCCTTGAAATAAAGGAACACACACATTGCCTGGTGTCTTCCTGGGGCGTTCTGGGAACGAGGGCTCTCCTGGGGCGGACCCGTGCCAGCCGGGCGCGGTCTGGGACTGGAGGGGCCGGGGGAGGGACCGGGCCCCGAGGAAGGGGGGGCCGGGGCAGGAGGGGGCACTGAGCCGCAGGCCCACCTGTGAGGCGAAGGCCAGGAGGCAGGACGGAGGGTGTGGGCGCCCCTCCCCCCGAAAGTACAAGTGAGAAATCTGGGCTGGAGCCCGGGCGCCGGTCCTGGGAGAGCCCGGCAGCCCCCGAGGGCGCACCTGCCGCTCCCGCAGCCGGACACGCGGGGAGGAACGGGGAGGGGCAGTGGGGCTTGGTGACTCCTCGGAGGGCGGGAGGCTTGGCGGCTACAAAAGGGGTGCGGACCGGCCTCACTCACCATCCAGCCCGCACCGGGCCGGGAGGGCGGGCCAGCGGCGAGGTGCGGAGGCGCCGGTGGCTGTAAGAGGCCGGAGGGAGCAGAGGGGGGAGGACTAGGAGGCGGGGGTTGGAGGCGCCCCGCCCGGCTGACCGGCCATAAAGCGGGCTGCTCGCAGCTGCGTCCGGTCTTACTGTCCTGCGCCCCCCGGACCCCGAGGAGCGGACCCGAGGAGCGCCATGGCCGGGATGTCGTCTGTTCTGTCGCCGCCGCTGCTGCTGCTGCTGCTGCTCCTGCTGCCGCTGCCGCCGCCACCCCCGCTGCTGCTCCTCGGGACACCGGTGGGTGCGCGGCGGGCTCGGGGGAGGGGAGACCCCGCCGGCCGGGACGGGGGCAGGACGGAGTCTGAGTTCCAGAGTCCGGAGGGCGAGCTGCACCCGCACCCCAAGCCCCGCAGCTCAGGCTCCGCATCTCGGGGCGGGAGGCTCCGCGATCCCAGGCCCCCGCAGGGCATCCGTGGCTGAGCCGAGCGAGGGGACAGCGCAGGCCCCTCGGCCCCTGCCCTGGGCGGTGTGGTGACAGGATGGTGACCCCGGGGGCTGGGCGGGCATGGCCATCCCCCGTCCTCCCACCGTGCTGTGGATACGGAATTTATGGGATTGGCGCGGAAGAGACAGTTGGACTCTGAGGTTTCAGGAAAAGCTTCATTCAAAGAGCTGCCTGTCCAGGGACCCTAAGATCCAGATCCTGAGCCCCTTGGACAGTGAGATGTTCGCCTCATGTGTTCCTGAGCCTCTGTTCCCCAACCCCCAGCTTCTGCAGGGGCTCTACTCCCCCCCCCCCCCCCTCAGCTTCTGTAGGGACTCTACTCCCCCGGCCTGGAGAGTCAGATGGTTAGCTTAGATTGTAGCTAATTCCATCCTGGAGGGCGCCCTGACCTCCCTCCAGCTAAGCCAATGGTTCTCAACCTTCCTAACGCCGCGACCCTTTAATACAGTTCCTCGTGTTGTGGTGACCCCCAACCATAAAATTATTTTCGTTGCTACTTCATCACTGTCATGTTGCTACTGTTATGAATCGTCATGTAAATATCTGATATGCAGGATGTATTTTCATTATTACAAATTGAACATAATTAAAGCATAGTGATTGATCACAAAAACAATATGTAATTATATAGGTGTTTTCCGATGGTCTTAGGCAACCCCTGTGAAAGGGTCGTCCAACCCCCAAAGGGGTCGCGGCCCACAGGTTGAGAACCGCTGAGCTGAGCTGTAACATCCCGGGTTCAGGGCCCCGCGGATTGGGCGCATTTAGGTAAACAGGCTCTTGCGAGACCAGATGGGGACGGAGGGAGCTGTGGGACGGAATGTCCAATTGGGACGCTAAGTACAAGGTCAGGCGCTAGCCTCCTCTTTTTTATCACAAATGGAGTTAATTGTCAGCTCGCAAGATTGCGCAGTAGCGAGCAGGTTTCTGGGACAAATTCAGATTGCCAGCCCCCCAAAATCTCTTATGCTCCCCATCCCCGGGGCCACGATGCTGGTGGGAGGCCATGGTAATGATTTCTTTTTCTTATTCTTCTTTATAATTTTTCTCTTTATCGATTCAGGTATTACATGTGTCCTATCACCCTTTGCCCCGCTGTGTTGATTTGTTTTCAGGTGGGGGACGGTGTTGTAACAGCTTCATTGAGGCGTAATCAGTAGGGTTAAAGTGTGGAGTTAGGTGCCGGCCGCCTCGCAGGTGCACACACTCGCCCGCCCCTCTCCCCACCAGCTGGCACCTCTGCCTGTGCAGGGCCTGCTCCGCCGTGGGCAAGCCCCGGGGGCAGGTTCCTTTTCTCAGGATTCTGTCGCCAGGAACATGCCAGGTGGCCCCTCCTGGGCGCCTGTGTTTCTGGACCCTCTAGGCCAGTGGTTCTCAACCTTCTGGCCCTTTAAATACAGTTCCTCATGTTGTGGTGACCCCCAACCATAAATTATCTTCGTTGCTACTTCATCACTGTCATGTTGCTACTGTGATGAATCGTCACGTAAATATCTGATGTGCAGGATGGTCTCAGGCGACCCCTGTGAAAGGGTCGTTCGACCGCCAAAGGGGCCACGACCCACAGGTTGAGAACCGCTGCTAAACCAAAGAGCCCGTTTGGGGGGCTGGGGTCCCCCTCGACCAGAGTGCTGTGGGTGCACCATGCACCAGGCACCCCCCCCCCACCCCGTTGCCTGCACGTGTGTCGATTACAGGGGGACCGACTGGGGGGGAGGGAGGGTCACTGTGGCTGGGCCGAGGCCACAGGGGTCTGGGCTCTGTCTACACTGGGTGCTGGGGCCTGGCCGGCGCCCACCCGATGTCTACGACTGAGTGGCAGTGGGGTCCCTGCCTGGCGCCCACCCGAGAGCCTGCGGAGCCCCTCGGAGGAGGTGCTCGTCCTGGTCCCACCCCGCATGCCCCACGCAGCGCCCGCAGCCGCCCGGAGACACGCGGTGGCCACAGCTCCTCCGGCCATGACGCCCTCTCCACACACACCCACCCCGGGATCGCCATACACTTTTTTTAAAAATATTTTTTTCTTGATTTCAGAGAGGAAAGGAGAGGGAGAGAGAGATGGAAACATCAACGATGAAAGGGAATCATTGATTGGCTGCCTCCTGCACGCCCCACACTGGGGATGGAGCCTGCAACCCGGCCACGTGCCCTTGACTGGAATCCAACCCGGGACCCTTGAGTCCGCAGGTCGACGCTCTGTCCACTGAGCCACACCAGCCAGGGCGCCATACGCTTTCTTTATTCATAGACTTGTGTCCCGCTCCAGCCCCGACCTGGGGTCAGTAACTTCCTTGTCTGGCTTCGCGGAGGCTCCTCCGTGTCTGTGCTCAGGTGGCCTGTGAGCGTCTTTCAGGAAATGGTTCTTTTATATGATTCCTCCTGGAATTTGTTCTAATAAATCTTTCTATCATGTGGCCAAAGAAAAGTGTGCAGGTTGGCGTTTTGACATGTGTTCATGGTGCGGGAAACCATCCCCACAGGAGAGTGGGTGCAGCCCTCACCCCCAAAAGTGTCCCCCACGTCCCCCCCTCGCCGGCCGGCCCCCAGGGAGCTGGCTCCCACAGGTTCCTCACCAAAGCATGAGAGCAGGGTCCAAAGTCTTTTAAAATCGATAGAAACCACAGCTTCTTCCTGTTTGTCTGTGTCGGGCGCTGAGCCCTCAGCTGGGAACAGTTGCACGAAACCTGCACCTTGGCTGACCGTGGGCCCCGGGGCCTGTGCCTGGTGTGAGGGGCTCGGTCCTGGGGTTTAGAACATCGTTGCCTTTCGTCGTGTCTGCTTTGGAGGGAGGCGAATTTAACATTCCATTTGTGCACACACATCTGGCCTCGCACGACTTACAGTGAGACGACCGCGCTGAAATGGACATTTTTAAAGCACTCGAAAGGGAACGGGCTGCGGCGCTGGCTTCCACGTGCCTGTTCCTCCTCACCCATTTTCCCCCGACTTTCAGCGAGAGTGGGAGGGAAGACGGAGAGGGAGGCATGCATCCATTGGTTGCCTCCTGCACGCGCCCAGACCAGGGCCGGGGATTGAGTTGGACTCGAACCCGGGACCCTTCAGTCCACAGGCCGGTGCTCTGTCCGAACCAGCAGGGCCCGTCGCCCCACCTCTCACCTCTGTGCGCATTTGGACGCAGAGTGAGTCTCTCGCAGGCATCGTGCGGCGGCTCATGTGTTCCCCACATTCGGCCATCTCTGTCCGATGGGAGTTGGATGCATTTGCATGTAAAGTAGTTACTGTGGAGGAGGGACTTCCGTCTGCGACGTTGCTGTCTGGGGTTCCAGGTGCTGCTTTCTCTCCTGAAATCAAGCAGAGTCACACGCCCTCAACAGTGTGGTCACATCACCGTCGCCCCCCTGCCCCCCAACCTGTCAGCCGCCCCCGACCCAGCCTGCTCTCTCTGCAGGGGGGTCGCCAGGGCCCCGACCCGCTGAGGGGCTCAGCCTGCCTCTGCTTCTGCCGGGTCAGGCCCACCCCACCTCCTCCGGGCACCCTGCCTGCTCCTTAGAGCTGCTGGCCGGGTGGGTGGCCACTGTCCAGCGTTTAGGCTTGGCCACCCCAGGTTCTGTCTGTGCTGATGTTGATGTTGTGACTAAATTCTTCTCCCGTGTGAAACCTGTGCGTGGTGACAGCTCGGGGAGCCCCTGGCTGCCTTGTTCCTGAGGCTGCTACATGCAGAGCCGTGCACCCTGACCCTCCCGTTCCAGGGCGGCGGCCCAGGCGGTGCTCCGCGTGGACGGGGCGTGCCGTGGACCTGCAGGGGTGACAGTGGGAGGAATGGGGGGTGAGAACGCGGTAAAACAAGGTTCCCATCTTTGCAGCTGACCCTCAGCACCTCGAGCAACCTGTCCTCCGAGCTGAGCGCGGCGAACCTGAGCCCGGGCAGCGGGTGCGGGCCCCACGAGTACGAGTACCGGTCTGCCAGGCGCTGCTGCCAGCGCTGCCCCGCAGGTGAGTGGGGGCGGGTTCTGTCCGCTGGGCCCGCACTAAATGCACGTCGAGCCATGGCTCTGTCGGGCGGCAGGGAGGAAGCGGCCGGGCACCGTGCTGGCCAGCGGAGCATGTGTCCACCTCGGGGCCTTCCGGGCTGGGCCCTGGGACCCCCGTGGCGACCTGGACACTGGGCTGCACCCGGGCAGCTGGTGGCGAGCCCTGGGCCGGGAGGCAGAGCCCTGAGCTGGGGTCCTGCTGCCTTGACTGACCCTGGACCAGAGGCGCGTCCTGGGGGCCTCAGAGGTGTGTCCTGGGTGGGGGTCGGGTCCCGGGTGCCCCACCACACAGCTGTCGGGGAGCGATTGCTTCGTCATTTCCACGACCCGGTAACAGGCAGAGATTACTCCAATGCTAACGCCCGGGGACAGGGATTGGCATTTTCTCCCCGGAGAGGCCAGCCCAGGGCCTGGCGTGGAGGCCGCACAGTGGGGCGCCAGGCGTGCCTGGAGGGTCTGACCGCACCCCGACCTCTTGCACAGGCCAGTATGTCGAAGAGCCGTGCAGCAGCCCCCACACCCGGAGCGAGTGCGAGGCGTGTGACACAGGGACCTACACGGGACACGCCAACGGCCTGCGGTCCTGCCTGCTGTGCACCACCTGCCGCGAAGGTGAGTCCCGGCCCCTCGAGTCTTAACCTTGACCCCGAAGCCTCTTTTTTAAATTTAAAAAAAATATATTTATTTTTTATTTTTAAAATATTTTTAATGATTTTTAGGGAGGAAGGGAGAGGGATAGAGAGATAGAAACATCAATGATTAGAGAGAATCATGGATCGGCTGCCTCCTGCACGAACCCTACTGGGGATGGAGCCCGTAACCTGGGCCTGTGCCCTGACCGGGAATCGAACCGTGGCCTCCAGGTTCATAGATGGACGCTCAGCCACGGAGCCACGCCGGCCGGGCGGATTGTATTTCTCCCGGAACACCCAGCTGGCCCGGCACCCGTGTGGACGCAGCCTGCCCTCTGCGTCACTCCCGGGCAGCAGGGTCCTTGCGGGCCCTGGGCGGGCTCTGGGCGGGGCTGCCTGTGGCTCCTTCCAGACCCGTCCCAGCTGCGGGCTGTGGGAGACCCTGGGCCTGGGAGGGCCTCCCTGCTCACCCCCCACTGGAGATCCAGCCTGCAACCCGGGCCTGTGCCCTTTACCTGAATCGAACCTGAGACCCTTTAGTCTGCAAGCTGATGCTCTATCCACCGAACCGCACCAGCCAGTGCAAGAATATATATATGTTTTTCTTAATTTAAAAAAAAAAAAAGCATTTTTCAAAGATCTAAACTTAAAGATAATTCAAAAAAGAAAAATATCCTGGAGTGAAGATTAACCAAATAAATAAATATATAAATAAATGAATAAATAAGTAAAATCAATAAAATATAATTAAGAAAGAAAAAGAAATGGTCTCTGAGGAGTGAAGAGGTGGACCGTCCTACGTCCGCCAGAGCCGGTGCCGCACGTGGGGCGCAGGGCAGTGGGGATCCTGGCCCGACGGGAGACGGGGGGTCAGTGCCAGCCTCGGAGGAAACACTGGGTGTAGTGGGTGACGTTCCCACAGGCCTACCCCACTCCCCCCCGCCCGCCTCCGTCTGGACCGGGGCCCGCTCCCCCCGTGTGTCAGAGCCCGGCCGGTGTGCAGTGGCCTCACCGGGAGCCTCCCATGTCCACTGGCAGAGAAGGCGGGCAAAGCGACATGTGGGATCAGGGCTTGGTCTCGGCCTGGGCTGTGGCCCCACCTTAGTCCCATCTCACCTGCAGTTCAGACGCTGGGCAGAGGAGGTTGGAGGGCCCGCCCCCTCGATGGAGCCGTGCACCCCGAGAGGCTTCAGGGCCCGGCCTTGGCGGCCATCGGGCGGGCTGTGGGGTGACCGCCGAGCTGACCGCCAGCAGGTGGGGCCAGGGGCTCTCTGCAGCCCATTCGCTGTCTGCTGTGTCACTCACAACTGCCTCCTGCATCCCCACACTGGGGGTGTTGGCCTGCCCTTTAGGGGGCAAACACGATGAAAGGGATAATTTGGGGGTATCTCTGAGGACAGCGCTGGCTTTGTCCTCCAAGCCCACATCGCAAGGGCACCTGCTGCCCCGTCCACAGTCACCCCAGGTTTCAGGGCCCCCTCTGGCCCGTCCACAGTCACCCCAGGTTTCAGGGCCCCCTCTGGCCCGTCCACAGACAGCCCAGGTTTCAGGGTCCCCTCTGGCCCGTCCACAGACACCCCAGGTTTCAGGGCCCCCTCTGGCCTGTCCACAGGCACCCCGATGCTGGAAATAGAGTCTAGTTGTCACCTCGTCGTTTGTCAGTGTGAGGAGGGAGGGAGATTGTGGATTTGGTGGCTGTGACTCGGCAGCCGGAGAGGCCGGTATGGGTGGGATGGAGTCCCAGCCCTGGTGCCTGACCCAGCCTCCCCTCCCCCCGCAGACCAGGAGATGGTGAGTGACTGCACCCCGAAACAAAACCGGCAGTGCCAGTGCAAGACCGGGGAGTTCTACTGCGACTCTGAGGACTGCCTGGAGAGCTGCTACCGCTGCACCAGGTACGGCCTCGGGGCGCAGGCAGAATCGCAGCCTGGGTCCCCCCCCGCCCCTCCACCCCCCACCCCGTGGCATGTCTGCCTCGGGTTCTGCCACTGCCCCTCGGTTCTCCCCTCTGTGACCTGGTAGCACCTGCCACGTGGAGGCGCCTGCAGATGAAATCCAACCAGTGTCCTGGCTGTTCCCACCGGGGGCCGCCCTGGGGCCAGGCTCCGTCCACCCAGAGCCACCACCCGCTCATCCCACCAAAGCACAGAACCTGCCCGGGTCCCCGAGGGGTGGAGGGCGGGGCTTGGGAGACGTAGAGGCCGGAGGAGGGAGGGAGGTGGGAGCCATAGAAGGTTCCAGAGGAGGCGGCTCCGGCAGAGGAAGAGCCGTGAGCCCCGCGCCCTGTCCCAGCTGCAAGGCCGTCCCCGCAGCAGGGCCCTGGTTCTGTCACAGGCGCCGGTCCTGGCGGCTTCACAAACCTCGGGAACAATTCTCTCCAGGCCCGCAGCCCGGGAGCCCGAAACCCGGGTGTGGGCAGGGCCGGCCCCGCGGGCTCTGGGAGGACCCTCCTGCCTCCTGGGCCCTGGGTGGCGGCGCCCCTGGCGCTCCTCCTAGACCTGCTGCTGCGGCCTCTGCTCTGTCCGCCATCGCGCCGCCTCCTGTCTGCGTCTCTGTGCTGCTCCCTGCGAACGGGCTCCCCTTAGGAGGACGCTGGTCACGGGAGGCCCGGCTCCTCCGCGATGGCCTCCCTTTAGCGCCATCACACGCACAGATTTCCTAAGAAGGTTCATCCTGAGTCCCGGGTGGGCTCGATGGGGGACCTTCGGGGAGACATGACAGCGGTGAAACCCCTGGCAAAATAGCTCCCTTTTAGAAGAAATGGATTTTTATTGAAGTCAGAGAGGAGGGGAGAGGGAGAGAGAGGAACATCAATGATGAGAGAGAATCGTAGATCGGCCACCTCCTGCACGCCCCCGACCGGGGATGGAGCCCACAACCCGGGCCTGTGCCCTGACCGGGAATCGCACCGGGACCTCCTGGTTCGGGGGTTGACGCTCAGCCACTGAGCCCGCCGGCTGGGCTGCAGGTGTTTCACGCTGTGACCCTGGAGCGTGGGGTCTCAGAACCAGCCTCCCGCGCTCAGACAGAAGCTGGGGAACCGGCGATGGTGGAAGGCGAGGGGCCGGTGGCCTAGAGGTCCCTCTGGGTCCCCCCTCAGGTGGGCAGAGAGCTGTGAGCACGTGAGGCCTGCGCAAGCGAGCATGGTCCTGGGTCTAAACACGCCTCCCTGTGACCTCGGAACACGTGACAAACAATGACCAGCCCCTAACTTTGCGACCACGAGGAAGGACACCTGAGGGCCGAGCCTCTCACACCAGGACAGACCCCCGCTCCCCGCTCCCAGGCCTGCACACGAGGCCGAGCAGGTTCCCTGGAGGGACCTCCGTGGCTCCCCCCTGGGATGTGGGCCATGACCTCTGAGAGGCTGGTTGTGGGGTGGGCGCTGGGCTGTGCGTGCCCTGGGCCCTCGTGGGCCTCGGCTCGGGCACACGGTGCTCCCGCGGCGGGTGAGGGAGCTCTCCGCGGGAGCCGCCCCGGAGCCCACCTTCTGCCGCTGACAGCGCCCCTGGGCCCGGGGCCCTGGGAGACGTGGAGGGAGGAACAGTGTGGCGTCTCCTCCCCAGGTGCCCCGAGGGGAAGGTCGTCCTGCAGACGTGCAACGCCACGGCGGACACCCTGTGCGGCCCGCCCGGCCCAGGTAAGAGGGTCCCTGTCGGGTCTGAGGTGTATGTTCTGGAGACGAGAACCATGTCAGAAAATTTATTTATTATTTTTTAAATATATTTTTACTGGTTTCAGGGAGGAAGGGAGAGGTAGAGAGAGATAGAAACATCAATGATGAGAGAGAATCATGGATCAGCTGCCTTCTGCTCGCCCCACATGGGGATCACGCCCGAAACCAGGAATCGAACCATGACCTCTGGTTCACAGGGCCACGCTCGGCCACTGACCCACACCGGCTGGGCTACGGTGAACAGTTCAGGGGCTCTTAGCACCCACCTCTCTGTCTCCCCGAAACATTCACATCCGCCCATTAAATAGCAGCTCTCCTGTCCCCCGTCCCCCACCCCCCGACCCCCAGCCCCCAGCAGGCCCTGATTTGCTTGCGGTGACAGATCTCCCCATTTCGGACACGTCACAGACACGGGGGCGTGGGCCTGTGGCCTGCGTGTCTGGCTCCTTCCCCTCAGGAGCGTGTCCTCCAGACCCTCCCTATTGTGGGACCTGTGAGAGCGCCTGGCGGCTGAGTCACACTCACGGATGTGGACTAGGCCACGTCCCGTCAGTCGTTCATCTGCTGGTGAACTTAGGCCGGAATTCCAAACACATCAGCCCTCGAGGCGAGACCGTTGTGTGGAAAGGACAGTGTTTCAAACGATGCTGTTGGGGAGACCGGAGGAAAATTAACTCGCCACGAACCACAGACCGAACTCAGACCCGAAGCTCTAGAACTCCTAGAGGAAACGGGACCGCCCGGCCGGCGTGGCTCAGGGCGGAGCCTCGACCTATGACCCCGGAGGTCACGGTTCGATTCCAGTCAGGTCACAGGCCTGAGCTGTGGGCTCCGTCCCCCGTGGGGGCCGTGCAGGAGGCAGCCGATCAGTGACTCTCTCCGGTCATTGATGATTCTGTCTGTCTCTCCCTCTTGCTCTCAGAAATTAATAAAAATGTCCACTTTGTGAAAAAAAGAGGAGAAAGCGGAGGGAAATGTCATGGCGTCAGATTTGGGTCCCGCGGGTCAGCGGGGACCCGGCCTGACACAGGACGTCCCTTCAGGGTGGACGTCAGAGCACCACGTCCTCACACACTCACGTGGCCCGTGAACCACCTGAGACCCGGCACCTGGGCCCCGTGTGGGGGCGGGGTCAGCGCTACCTGCTCTGGGGGTGCCGGCCCCCCAGGAAGGCTGGGCAGGCTGCACGGGCCGCCCCTAGGCCTCTCCCCAGGGGGTCCCTGTGCTGGGCCAGTGAGAGGAGATGCCGTTCGATTGTCCCCCTTTTCTCTGAGTTTGTTTTGTCTTCAGGGTCCACATCACAGGGAGTGAGATCCCGCAGGGTCTGTCCCCCCGTCTGACATCCCTGAGCGCAGTGCCTCCAGGCCATTCACGTTCTTACAAAGGCAGGAAGCCCTTCAGGTTAAGGGTGAATAATGTTCCCGTGTGCATGTGTGTGCGTGCATATGTGATGTGTGTGTGCACGCATATGTGATGTGTGTGCATGCATGTGTGATGTGTGTGCATGCATACGTGATGTGTGTGCATGCATACGTGATGTGTGTGCATGCATGTATGCGTGCATGTTTAGTGTGCATTGCATGCATGCATGTGCACACGTGTGTTTGCTACACGTAACTTTCTATACTTCTCAGCCCACGAGCACTGGGGGTGGCGGTGCCGTGGCCCCGTGGACACGGGGTGCCGACCTCCTCAGCCTCGTGTTTGCATGTCCCTCAAGCATCTTCCCAGGCTCAGCGCTGGTCTGGGGGCCTTGGTCCGTGGCTGCAGGGACCGGCGGGTGTGGCTGCTGAGGCGCTGTCTGTCCGCAGGGCCAGGGAGGCGACACCGGTTCTGGTGGATGGCGGGCTGGCTCTTTGCCGCGGTGGTCGGGGCCCTCGTCATTCTCTGCGTCAGGAAACCCAGAGACGGAGGCGGCCGGGCGGCCTGCTGCTGTCCCCATGCAGGTGAGCACCGAGCTGGACCAGGGGACGGGAGGCTGTGACAACCGGGCCGGTCCGGGGCCTGAGGGAGGACAGGGCTGGGCCTTAGCTGGCCGGTGCCTGGGGCTGGGGGACGGGCCTGGCTAGAGAGGGGGTCCCTCAGGCGTCATTGACGGGTGCCAGCTCCATCTCCCAGTGGCAGCCCTGGCCGAGGCCAGGGTGTGGGCAGGTCTGTGGGGCAGAGCCCGGGCTGCTGAGCTCGGGACGCTGGGCTCCTGGCAGGTTCTGGAAGCTGTGCAACCAGGAAACAGGGGCGAGGCACAGTGGCCCCTTCCTGGAGCTCCCTGATCTGGGGGTGAGGGGGGCGGGGGCTGTGATCGCTTCTGGAACCGCCTCAGCTCAGAGGAACCTCCTGGCACCTTCCGGTAACCCCCTGCCGTCTGTCTCCCAGGACCTGTCTCCACAGGACGCCCTTACAGAAGAGACAGCCTGGTGAGTGCTCCGGGCCAGGCCAGCCCCGGGCTGGGAGGGGGGCACCCACTCCAGCTGCAGCGAGCCCCTCGCTGCCCGAGCGTCAGCCGAACACGAGCCGAGGGCCTGAGCTGGATGCGCCTTAGACTCTGGAGAGAAACTGAGGCACCGAGGCCAGCGGAGCCAGCCGTGAGGGCAGAGCCGAGACCAGAGTCAGCCAGGCCCCACTGAGCGTGGGGTCTACGGGCCCCTGTCCTCTTGTGGGGGCACCCGGGCTGAACCCCCGACTCCAGACACATCTTGCCTTTTCAGGAGAGCTCAGTGTCCTTGGTGTCATCGCCTGAGACTCCAGATGCAGACGCTCCGGTCCCCACGACGGGGGCCCCACACCTGCCTGAAGACCGCCTGGACGTGGTGTCAGAGCCCCCGATCCTCCCCGGGACCCCGGAGAGCCCGGCGGGAGACGGCCCATGGCCGGAGGCGGAGGCAGGTGACGAGGCCGGGCCCCAGGCTGGTCACCACGGCCTGACCCTTCTTCACCCCCCTACCCCCTGGCCTGAGGGTCCTGAGGGATCTGGTGGACACAAAAGGGCCACCTGCTGCCGCTGAGGAGCTTGGGGGGCCTGTGAGGCCGCCTTACCGCCTCGGAGACCAGGTGACCACAGAGGACGGTCTGAAATCAAAACTTTCCTTGCCTGGCAGGCTTAGCTCAGTGGTTAGTGCATCAGACTGTGCACAGAAGGGTGGGAAGTTCCATTTCTGGTCCAGGGCTCAGACCTGGGTTCCAGGTTCACTCCCCACCGGTCTGAGACCCTGCGTGAGACAACCAGTCGATGAGTCTCTCTCTCCCCCCTCCCTCCATCCCTTATGCCCCCTTTGGAGACTCCAGGGAAAGCGTATCCTCAAAGGAGGATTCACTTCCTAATCCTAACCCCCAACCATAAAATTATTTTCTTTCTTTTTTTTTAAACATTTTATTTATTTTTTTAAAGGGGAGAATGATGATTTTTATTTTTTTAAATATATATTTTTTATTTTTTTAATATATTTTATTCATTTTTTACAGAGAGGAAGGGAGAGGGATAGAGAGTTAGAAACATTGATGAGAGAGAAACATCGATCAGCTGCCTCCTGCACACCCCCTACTGGGGATGTGCCCGCAACCAAGGTACATGCCCTTGACCGGAATCGAACCTGGGACCTTTCAGTTTGCAGGCCGACGCTCTATCCACTGAACCAACCAGTCAGGGCCATAAAATTATTTTCGTTGCTACTTCATAACTATAGTTTTGCTACTGTTATGAATCGTCATTTAAATATCTGATATGTGGAGAGAAACCAAGATGGCGGCATAGGTAAACACCGGAAATTGCTGCCTCCCACAACTTCAAAAATACATCTAAAAGACAAAACGGACATCATCCAGAACCACAGGAAGGCTGGCTGAGTGGAAATTCTACAACTAGAAGGAAAGAGAAAAGCACACTGAGACTCAGAAGAGATGCGGAAGTGAAGTGCAGAGGTACAGAGGCTCACGAGGAAAGGACTGGCAACTGAGGACGCGGTTGTCTTTTTCAATCAGGAGGGAGTCACAAGCCCCCGACTGCTCTGAACTCCAGTTCCAGGCGAGTCTCTGGGGACCCAAACGCATACGGGGAGAAACTGGACTGTCCAGCATCGGGCAGAACTCTAGGGCGGTTTTCTCTCAGAGGTGCTTGCAGCGATTACCGGGACAGAGACCTGGGACCTCTTCGGGCAGGACTGAGGATCAGCCATAGCTGTTTGCTCCGCCCTGTTGATTCCCTGAGACCCCGCCCCACCCAAGCTGTGTGCAGAGGCTTTTGCATATGAATGACCTGGCCCTTTGCAATCTGAAAATTACCTAACAAACTGCAGCTGGGCCAGAGAGACCCAGAACTTCCAAAAGAAGGCCCAAGGCCCCACAGCAGTTAGCATCGCTTCACAGCTGGGCCTCATCTGGGCATCTCCAAACCCCCCAAAAAAGGAAGGGGAATCTGCAGATCTCTTCCTAGCTCCTGCTGGGTAGCCTCAGGCAGAGGCTAAATTAGCACCTCCTTAGAGATCCAAGAGCCAGTGTACCCAGTGGTCAGAATGGGACCATCCAGATTACAACTCCTCAGATCCATAAAGAACACACTCAGGGGGCAGACTCAGTGAGCACCAAAGCCCCACTGAAGCAAGTCTTGCCCCAGAAGGGTGTCTCCAGCACAGTTCTCCCACTGTAGACACAGCTGATTCTCACAGCCAATTGGCCTGGAGATCAATTCCTCCCACTGATACCAACAACAATCAAGGCTTAACTACAACAAGACTGTGCACACAGCTCACAAAGGGATGCACCAAGACTGTCCAACTCAAGACGGCCCCGGTGAGGCTGAAACGGCCCCGGTGAGTTACTGCTGGCTCCTAACCGCTCACCTGGCTGCTGAGTGAGCTTGTTTGTGTCCTGGATATTCTGGGTTTTCCCCGTAGAAGGTGCCCTCACCTGCCAGCAGAGCTTTCCCTTTGCTGAGACGGCCCCTGGGAAGCTGAGACGGCCCCTGGGAAGCTGAGACGGCCCCTGGGAAGCTGAGAAAAATACCACATGAACTCACTCGTTTATGGATAATAAGGACCATTATAGACTGATGAACAAAAACGGATACAGAGGCAGAGCAGCATTGTGCAGACTGTCAATCTACAGTGGGAACACTGGGGAGGGTTGGGGGCGGGGGTAGGAGATCAACAGAAGGACTTGTGTGCATGCAAATGAGAATAACCAATGGACACAAGACACTGGGGGGTAGGGGAGGCTGGGGGAATGTCAAGGGGCGGGGGGAGACATGTGTAATACTCTTTGTAATACTTTAAGACATAAAAAAAAAGAGTGTCCACCTCAGGTAATTGGGGAGGCTGAGCCACTGGGCCCTATAGGACACCTAGCACAGAAAGCCACTCTATCAACACAGGGAAGCAGCCAAAATGCGGAGACAAAGAAACAGGTCACAAATGACAGAAATGGAGGAAAGCAAACTACTGGATATAGAGTTCAAAACCATAGTTCTAAGGTTTTTCAAGAATTTTCTAGAAACCGCCGATAAATTTAGTAAGACCCTCAATAAGTCTAGTGAGACCCTCGAGGATATGAAAAAGGACCAACTAGAAATTAAGCATACACTGACTGAAATAAAGAATATTATACAGACTCCCAACAGCAGACTAGAGGATTGCAAGAATCAAGTCAAAGATTTGAAGTATGAAGAAGCAAAAAACACCCAACCGGAAAAGCAAAAGGAAAAAAGAATCCAAATATGAAGATAGTGTAAGGAGCCTCTGGGACAGCTTCAAGCATATCAACATCCAAATTATGGGGGTGCCAGAAGAAGAGAGCGAGCAAGATATTGAAAACCTATTTGAAGAAATAATGACAGAAAACTTCCCCCACCTGGTGAAAGAAATGGACTTACAAGTCCAGGAAGCGCAGAGAACCCCAAACAAAAGGAATCCAAAGAGGACCACACCAAGACACATCATCATTAAAATGCCAAGAGCAAAAGACAAAGAGAGAATCTTAAAAGCAGCAAGAGAAAGACAGTCAGTTACCTACAAGGGAATACCCATACGACTGTCAGCTGATTTCTCAACAGAAACTATGCAGGCCAGAAGGGAGTGGCAAGAAATATTCAAAGTGATGAATGCCAAGAACCTACAACCAAGATTACTTTATCCAGCAAAGCTATCATTCAGAATTGAAGGTCAGATAAAGAGCTTCACAGATAAGGAAAAGCTAAAGGAGTTCATCACCACCAAACCAGTATTATACGAAATGCTGAAAGGTTTCCTTTAAGAAGAGGAAGAAGAAGAAGAAGGTAAAGATACAAATTATGAACAACAAATACACATCTATCAACAAGTGAATTTAAAAATCAAGTGAATAAATAATTTGATGAACGGAGTAAACTGGTGAATATAATAGAATCAGGGGCATAGAAAGGGAGTGGACTGACAATTCTTGGGGGGAAAGGGGTGTGGGGGTGCAGGAAGACACTGGACAAAAATCGTGCACCTATGGAGGAGGACAGTGGGGGGGGGGGGTAAGGGCAGAAGGTGGGGTGGGAACTGGGCGGAGGGGAGCTATGAGGGGAAAAAAGGAACAACTGTAATAATCTGAACAATAAAGATTAAAAAATAATAATAATAAAATAAAGTGGGTCTTCCGTAGACAGCATATGGTTTGATCATAGTTTAAAAAAAATAAATTCTGTCAATCTCTGCCTTAAAAAATAATAAATAAATATCTGATATGCAGGATGTATTTTCAGTGTTACAAATTGAACATCATTAAAGCATCGTGATTGATCACAAACACAATATGTAATTATATATGTGTTTTCCAATGGTCTTAGGCGACCCCTGTGAAAGGGTCGTTCGACCCCCAAAGGGGTCGCGACCCACAGGTTGAGAACCGCTGCTCTGTGGCCTCCGGGGATGTCCGGCCAGGAGACCCCAGATCCCGCCCGGGACCGGGTAGCGCTCGATTCAGAGCCTTGGTTATGGGGTCATCCCCGGAGCTGGGAAAGCTGTTCTGTGGAGCCGGCAAGGTCAGGTCCGCCCTGGCCGGTGTGGCCCAGCGGGTAGCGCTTCGGCCCCGGCACCGAGGGGCCCCGGGCTGATTCCCGTCCCGGCAGGTGGCTGGGCTGCAGGTTTAATCAGCCAGGTGAAAGGACAGAACAGGGCTGATAACCGTGTTCCTAACTCCTCTTCAAGCAGAAGCCATAGAATGTATCAGTTGCTCAGCCAGCCCTTATCTCAGCCAATAGGAATGCAAGGAAACTAGCCCAAGGCCAAAAGTATGCTAGCCACCTCCTGTCTTTGTGTAACCAGACTCTAGCTGCACCCTGCCCTTGCGTCATTAGCCCCCGGCACTCACTCAGCCAACCGGAATCGGCCAAATCAGTGGTCCAAGTGAGCCCCCACCCCCTGACCCAAGCCCTATAAATTCTTTGTTCTTCCAAGACTCCGGGCTCTCTTGCTTCCTGTCACTCCCTGTGTCAGTGAGGGAGGCAGAGGGACCAAACTAGCTAGTTTGAATAAATGACTCTTTGCTTTTGCATCGGACTCAGCTCCCTGGTGGTCTGTCTTTGGGGATTTTGAAATCTGGGCATAACATTTGGGGGCCCGTCCGGGATTCCCAAGACCCACTAGGGACCCCACTCCAGAGGGTCTGCTAACCGCGGTAAGTGTCTGTGTGTCGTCTGTTCTGTTCTGTGCGAGCTCGCTTCTGTAATCTGTGCCTTATAAGATCTAAGTGGACGCACTCGCGGGTCTCAGGCAGGAGGAGTCAGGGGACGCCTTGGCCCTCCGTCTGGAGGGGTGTGAAAACCCCTCACGAGGGGAGTGCATTCCCCTCAAACCTCTGAACCTCTGGGACGAGGCGGGTCGCTCCCGCTGGTTGGCAAACGGCCATCGTCCAGTTTTCTTCCGTGGGGGCGGAAGGCTGTTCTTAAGTGTCTTTGTCTGTCTGGTGTCTGTGTTCTTTTGTCTAATTTTGTGGACTCACTGGACGGACGTTATGGGACAGACTCAAACTACTCCTTTAAGCATTATGGTTGTTTTAAAGTGAAGGGCTGGGCCAAACCTGCTTGCCAGCCTCAGGTGTGGTTTCCCAGAACTGCTGGGAACTTGGGACCTTGAAGCTTACTGAATTCAAATGATAAAAAAACTTATGTCTTGCATTTTTGAGGTTTATTCTTAAAAATGTTACTGATTGAGAAATGCTGAATATTTGACTTGCCAGCTAAAAGTTTAAGGTTCGGATTGAATTGGGAAAAACTGTGTATTGTGGTAGCTAAATGCCTTTGCTGAATGAATGTCTGGTCAAAGTGTATGAATGTGGAGGGAGGGAGCCTGCCCTCTCCTCTCCTTTGTGTGTCTTCACAACTTTGGTCAGGCGGGCATCTGAGAAAGGATCTGTGAAAACAGGTCACCCCCTCCCTTGTCTGTCTCTTGTCACCGATCATCATGAGGTCGGGACAAAGTAAACCTGCTGTTCTTAATTACATGTTAAAAAATTTTTAAAGGGGTACAATAGAGATTGTGGAATTGGAATGAATGCTGAAACATTGAGGAAGCATGAGTGGACAGCTGTTTGTTTGTGTGGGACTAGCCAATTTGCTACCGAGACGGGGGACTGGATGCAGTCTTAACTCCTCCGGTAGGTTCTCACCAAAACGTTGGTCGAGAATTCTGTTCTGGGACATGGGTGCCAGGAGTGCCCCCACGCCCGTCTGGGGAGTTGGGCATTGTTTTGTTTATCTGCTCAGCTCCAGTCTGGGCTAGTCTACTAAGAGAGTGTGAATACAAGTGTTTTGTCTATTTTGGCTGCTCACTACTAGTCTGTGTGAAGTGAAAGTTACTTGGAGGGCTGCTATAGGAGCAGTCTGTGGTTTTCTTCAAAACTCCCACTGTTTAAAGGGAGACAAACAACTGAACTGGGGGGCGGAGGGGTTGGCAGTTATGCTGCTGGCTGCAAACCTAACAGGTCTTATCAATGAACTTCAAGGTCACAAGAAGTAACTGTAAACAATGTAGTCTTTCTCTGCCCTGGGTTATTCTTTTTAACCTTTCCAATGCTAAATTAGACCAATACCTGTTCTTAGTTTGATCACAAAAGGTCTAGATATATCTTAAGAGTAAAAATACATTTAAAATGTGTTAAAACCCACAGCCGCCCTGGTGATATAGAACTGTTTGCCAGGCAGACTCAGCCCCTGAGAGCCAGGTCAAAGAAGGGGGGGGCTGAATGCCTGAGCTGCCCGCAAGGCCCTGAAGCCCCTGGTGGAGAAGAAGCAGCGCGTGCGCAGATCAACGAGAGCCTACAGGAGCTGCAGCAGCTGCTGGTGGACACTGAGGTGCTGGAGCTGACGGTGCCGAGCGTGCTGTGGGGCAGGGTTTGTGGGTGCGAGCAGCTGCAGGCAGAAGCCAGCAAGCGCTTCACTGCAGGCTACATCCAGTGAACCCCCTGCTTGAGTCCATACCACTGCGAAAGGGCAGCGGCTTCCGGGATTTGCTGGGGGACGCTCTGGCTGGGCCCCGGGAGACCCTAGGTGGAGCAGCTGGCTCACAGGAGGGGCTGATATCCCCTTCAAGTGCATTCCCTTGAAAAAGGCCTGGTTGCTGCTCTGCCACAAAGGGAACTGGTAGAAAGGCAAGAAAGCAGGGCCCTAAGAGTTAACAAAAGGGCACTCTCCCTGGACCCGGGAGCCATCAGGACTTTAAAATTCTCCAAGAGAGGAGGAGTCTGACTCAGAGACTGGCCGAAACCTCATTGGGTTAGAAGAACCAGAGGCTGCATATTGAACTTATAGACTGCAGTTTGCTGGGCAGAGGTCCAAGCCCAGTTATATAGGGGTTAAACTACCTGTGTACAGCAAAACAACTTTCTCCTGTGCCAGAATACATTTTAAGAAAATTGAATGCATGATAGACCAGTAAGCTGGGAGCAAATGCTTTGCATTTGCCTCCCTAAACGAAGGTTAAATCGTTTATATCAATCTGATTAGTGTCATTTGTTGTCCACACCCAAGGACAAATGAAGTTAGAAAATAAGCCTTATTTTGATTAATTCTTTTATTCAGGAAGAGCCAACCTGGTCCCTCCCTGCAACATGAATGATAAAATGTATATTAAGGAATTTTACAATTGCTCAAACCTCGCTGCCTTGGGTCCAGTTCTGCGTGTGTAAGAAGGAACAGAGTAAGGTTTAGTAGCAGGAGTAAAGAGGCAGGCAGGGCAGGAGCAGGCCAGAAGAAGCTGGCAAGGCCATCCAAACCACCCAGCCGCTATTGGCCAGAGCCGCCTGAGGCAGACCTCCTCGGACTGGCAGCAGCTGATACCGACTAGGACAGGCTGGGCTCTTTCCAACTGGGCCCCCATGAGCCGATGGTCGAAATGAAGATCGGGGGCCAGGCTGTGAACTTTATGGGTGATACGGCGGCAGAGCACTCGGTAGTTACTCGGAAGGTACCTCCCCTCTCAGGACAGGAAGTCACCATGATTAGAGCTACTGGTACCACAGCTGCAGACTGTTCTGCCGCCCCCACCGATGTCAATTAGGCGGCCATTAAGTGGTTCATGAATTCCTATATTTACCAGTTGACCTGGTCCCTCTAATGGAAGCAGAAACCACTTTTGCCCCAGATGGCTCAGCACAGCCTTGCCTAGGTGAAGAGACCTCTCCAATGATCCTGTCCTTAGCAGTGCCGAGAGAGGAAGAATGAAGACTTTATACCCCCCAGCCAAAGGCCTCCACATCTGTTCTTGTCAGGCCCCCATCAGGGGACTTGGGCAGTGTTCCTGTTATCTGCCAAAATTCCCAAGACTGTAAAAGTACTTGTTCACTGAAAAGGTATAAATGTGGATGTTTATTTAATGTTTATATGTCTACTTAGATATAAATATTTATAAATAAATAGAACCCCCGGTCAGTTTCCTGGTGTATTCTGGAGCAGCCTATCCAGTCTTGACAGAGCCAATGGGACCAGTAACATCTAAGAAGGCACCAGTTCTAAGAGCCACCGGACAAACTGCCTTTTTCCTTGGACATCAAAGGGGACTGTGGACCTCAAAAAGAACACGGTAACTCATTCGTTTCCAGTCATGCCAGAATGCCTGTACCCCTTACTTGGACGTGATCTCTTGCAGAAATTACTAGCCACCCATAAGCTTGTTCGAGATGCCCTGCCAGTGCCACCTCGGACTCTGTACATCCTTTCCAGCCTGGGGACTCAATGTGGGTAAAGAAGTTCACGACCCCAGGACTCACCCCAACTTGAAAAGGACTATACCTGGGATCTGCACATGTTTCCGCCGGGAGGACCCCGCAGTGACGGTAAGGGCTGCTGTCTCCTGAGTGGTGCCACTCGGAGCCCGGGCTCAAGAGAATAGCGTTACCACATGAAACGGCGGCGGCGGCGGCGGCGGGGGCTGGAAGGTAGACCTCAAAGGAAGGAGGCCCAGGGAACGGTAGCCGGCTGGTCAGACCCGCTGTAAGAAGGAGGCCCAGGAGCCTTCTCCGGAAGACTCGGGTCGCCCGGAGAGGAGACTGTTGCTGAGAGCGTGCTCGCAGCCTTCCCGTGCAGCCTTCCCAGAGACGGCGGCGCACAGCCGGGGACCTCGCTGCTTTTGACCACAGGTGTCCATTGTAGGTCCACAGCAGTCCCCCCGTGCCATTCAGTTCAACGACTGACTGAACGCGTTCTCACTTCCTGGCGCTGCGCCAAGTGCACCGAGGTTGGGGAATAAAGCCCGTCCCTGGCAAAAAAAAAAAAAAAAAAGAAAAGGACTATACCTGCAGAAAGTTGTATGATAGACTCAGATGATGCCTGCATCTTCATAGACGTGGCTTCAGAAAGACAAGGACAATTTTACCTTATATAGAAAGGTCAAAGAGTGGACTTTAGTCACCTTCCTAAAATGTTTGTATAGCCCTGCCATATCTCATGTTTAGTAGCGAAGGATTTGGCTGCCTGAAGCGGCCATGATGCCAATATTATGTTTCATTGTATTAATATGTTATATTAACCTTTGATTCTCTTGCAGGTTTGTATGTTGGCTATCCTGGAAGGGGACTATGTGGGGTGAACCCCAAGAGTAGAGGGTGTCTGGCTGCCAAGAGGGCAGGTGCCCAACTGGGCAAAGAAGAATACCCATCAGGTTTTGGTCTCTACTAAGAGACAGCTAACAGTTGGCAGCCTGTACTGTCAGGGATAGTACAAATCTCGGCTGTAGAGAGCTGGGAAAAGCCTATTTGGAATAAAAGGTCTGAGGCATGGTTGTGCATTTTTAAAGGACATAAAAAGAAGGTTTAAAGGCTAATCTGAAAGTATAAAATTTAAAACGGTTGTATATATATAATAAAAAGGAGAAGAAAAACGTTGAAAGGACTAACAAGAAAAATCAGAAGATCTTAGAGCAGATCAGTATGTTTTTCTCCTTATATAATTCCTCTGAAATCTGGCAATGCTTAATAAGTCATGGCAATACATTTCTTTGCATGAAATCAATAAAACCGGTTTTTAATAGTAATTTTATTAACCGGAAACTTTGACTGGAATATCATGTTTTAAAGAAACCTGTCTGAGCTCTGAAGATTTGAAGCCAATAAGAGTGCCACAGGAAAAGCCTGGTATCCTGCTTGGGAGCCCTGAAGATGGCTGGCGCTGCAGCGCCAGGCCCATGCCCTACCATCACTGGCGGTTGGTAAGAGTAGAAGGGGAGCAATAAGGATGCCTCTGCATCCCTGCGGAACCCCCACTCACTCTGGGCCGCAATGAGTAGGAGAGCTACTGAGATGGGCTTAAAGCCTAGAGCGTGGGCTCAGGTGGAGTTGCTACAGGTGAGGGATTCACCTAACGCAGCAGATACTGCAGGCGGGCCTGATGGCAGCTGGGTGGTGTGGCTTCCTGGCCCTACGGGGCACATTAAGATTCAGTCATGAAATTCCAGCAAAGGTAGTCAGTTATCATTCTTGTTGTGTTTATGCAAACATCAGGCCAAATTGAATACAGTAGATAAATTAATATTGATTTGGCTTTTTGATAGCCATAGAGGAATTTTAACAAGAAAAATCCTATTTCAAGAGAGGTTGTTAAAACTAAAATGGTTTCTTTCCCTTCCACTGGGCCATTTGTTATAGTTTGTCTCTGCCAGGTCACAAGCCCAGCTCCTTCTGTGCCCAGGACAGCAAGGAGCCTGACTGGAAGGTGACCTCTAACCAGGCACACCTGCTGCAGATCACCCTCAAGAAGACAGCGGACCTCGGCGGACCCCTTATAATCCTCCTGATGCTGTTGACTTTCGGCCCTTGCATTATTAACAGACTAGTCCAATTTGTCAAGAAGTATATAAAATAGTTCAGTTAATAGTTTAGTCCGTCTCATGATTGAGCCGGAAGTTCCAAGACAAGGGGGGAATGAAAGGACAGAACAGGGCTGATAACCGTGTTCCTAACTCCTCTTCAAGCAAAAGCCATAGAATGTATCAGTTGCTCAGCCAGCCCTTATCTCAGCCAATAGGAACGCAAGGAAACTAGCCCAAGGCCAAGAGTATGCTAGCCACCTCCTGTCTTTGTGTAACCAGACCCTAGCTGCACCCTGCCCTTGCGTCATTAGCCCCCGGCACTCACTCAGCCAACCGGAATTGGCCAAATCAGTGGTCCGAGTGAGCCCCCACCCCTTGACCCAAGCCCTATAAATTCTTTGTTCTTCCAAGACTCCGGGCTCTCTTGCTTCCTGTCACTCCACTGTGTCAGTGAGGGAGGCAGAGGGACCAAACTAGCTAGTTTGAATAAATGACTCTTTGCTTTTGCATCGGACTCAGCTCCCTGGTTGTCTGTCTTTGGGGATTTTGAAATCTGGGCATAACACCGGGCACGTGTGGGAGGGTCCTCTCTCTCTCTCTCTCTCTCTCTCTCTCTCTCTCATTTTTAATAGAAAAATACCCTCAGGTGACAATTAACAACAAAACCACCACAACGACGAAGTCCAGGCTCAGTCTCATGGTGGGTTTAGGCAAACAGGCTCGTTTTTCCTGGAAACAGAAACGGAACTGGGACCTCCAGGCCTGGGACCAAAGCAGAATTGGTTACCATGGCGACCCAAATGGACTCCAAATCAGGGCCCGGAGAGGGGCTCCCAGTGAGAAGGTCCGGAGTGTTATGCCCAGATTTCAGGATCCCCAAGAAACCACATCAGGGAGCCAGCCAGTCCGATGCAAAAGCATAAGAGTCTTTATTCGAGCTAGCTCGGCTCCCCCACCTTGCCGACGCAGCGACAGGAAGCAGAGAGAGAGATAACTCTGTGTGGAGACCGGTTATATAGGGGGAGTTGGAGGAAGGGGAGGAGAAAGGACTGTGCTCTGCTGATTGGCCAGGCATAAGTCGGTGTCTTGTTCCTGGGTGTGGCTAGCAGAGGCTTAGACTTCCGGGAAGAAGGTCCTTGCCAAACACGTGGCCAAGGTAAGATGGAGCACTTACCCTGGGGCAAGGTGGAGGGCCTAGCCCTTACCCTGGGGCAAGGTGGAGGGCCTAGCCCTCGCCCTTTCATTACCCCCTTTGTCTTGGAACTTCCGGCTCAATCATGAGACGGACTGCATTTCTATTCCACCGTTGCTAGAGGCCCGTACTGGGCATATCTTAACAAATGGTCTGGTGGAAGGGAAAGAAACCATTTTAGCTTTAACAACTTCTATTGAAATAGGATTTTTTTTCTTAAAATTCCTCCATGGCTATCAACAAAACAAATCAAGATTAATTTATCTACTGTATTCAATTTGGCCTGATGTTTGCATAAATACAACAAGAATGGTAACCGACCACCTTTGCTGGAATCTCATGGTTGAATCTTAATATGCCCCGTAGGGCCAGGAAGCCACGCCACCCAGCTGCCATCAGGCCCGCCTGCAGTATCTGCTGAGTTAGGTGAATCCCTCACCTGTAGCAACTCCACCTGAGCCCACGCTCCAGGCTTTAAGGCCCATCTCAATAGCCCTCCTACTTGTTGCAGTCCAGAGTGTGTGGGGGTTCCGCAGGAACGTAGAGGCATCCCTACTGCTCCCCTTCTACTCTTACCAACCGCCAGTGATGGTAGGGCATCGGCCTGACACTCCAGCGCCAGCCATCTTCAGGGCTTCCAAGCAGGATACCAGGCTTTCTTCGTGGCATTCTTACTGGCTTCAAGTCTTTAGAGCTCAGACAGGGCTCTTTAAAACATGATACTCCAGTCAAAGTTTTCCGTTAATGAAACCACTATTAGGAACCGGTCTTATTGAATCTATGCAAAGAAATGTATTGCCATGTTAGCATTGCCAAATTTCGGAGGAATTACATAAGAAGAAAGACATACTGATCTACTCTAAGATTTTCTGACTTTCCTTGCTAATTCCTTTTCATAGATTTAAAACAAAACAGCAACTGTTGGCATTAAACTTTCTTTCTATGCATAACCATGCCTTAGACCTTCTATTCCAAACAGGCCTTTCCCAGCTTTCTACAGTTGAGGTTTGTACTACCCCTGACATGGGCATGGTTACGCAGGCCTGCAAGACAATATACAGGCTGCCAACCATCAACTGTCTCTCAACAGAGACCAAAACCTGATGGGCACCCTTCCCTGCCCAGTTGGGCACCTGCCCTCTTGGCAGCCAGACACCCTCTACTCTTGGGGTTCATCCCACACAGTCCCCTTCCAGGACAGCCAACATACATTCAAACCTGCAAGAGAATCAAAGGTCAATATAACATATCAATACAATGAAACATAATATTGGCATCATGGCCGCTTCAGGCAGCCAAATCCTACTAAAGTCTATTCTTGACCTTCCTATGAATTATCCTTGTCTCTTTGGAGCCATGTCCATGAAGATGCAGGCATCATCTCAGTCTATTACACAGTATTGTGGGGGCTCCCAGTAGCAGGAGTGATCGCGAGCAATGTTACCAGCATCAGGCAGGTCGAGCATGCCATAGCTTGAGCTTGAGTGGGTTGCGTTGATCTCGATCAACGCTCCATTTGGTGATGAAGTCTTCCCGGATCACAGATGGACCCAGGTTGCGACGTCGTCTACCTTGAGAGCGGTGGGGGTCGTCAGCACCACAGTGTAGGGACCCTTCCAACGTGGCTCGAGGGTCTCCTGGCGGTGCCTTCTGCTGTAGACCCAATCTCCTGGTCTGTGCTGATGAGGAGGAGTTGGGGTTGGGCTGGTCTCGTACAGATTCTAGAGCCCGTTGCCTTCCTTTCACAGGCAGGGGGAAGGGCCCATGAAATCTCTGCCTTGAGGAACTGTGAGCCCCATCCTTAAATGTCCCAATCAGACTAGAAAAGCCACAGATACCTTTTAAATTTACCCCAGAATTCCAAAATCCCAACCCAGCACAGAATATCACATAGCAAATCAAAGTTCCCAGCAAACAAACAGAGATGTTTACAAACATCAAATAAACATTTACACTTACACCTTTTCAGTGAACAAGTATTTTTACAGTCTTGGGCTCTTGAGCTGATAACAGGAACATCGCACAAGTCCCCTGATGGGGGCCTGACAGGAACAGATGTGGGGGTCTTCCCTTTCCCACATTCCAGGACAAGATTCTTGACCTATGTCTCATTCAGATAGAAACGGTTTTCATCACAAACAAACAAATCCAAAACCAGAAACCAAGAAAACCAAGGCCAAAAGTACCCTCTGATGTTTCAGGGGTACCAAGGAAGGAGAAGTTAGGCAGTGTCCAGCCCTTCTCACAATCCACCACCAGTGACCAGTTCCAGCTTACTGGCCTACCATCCATTCAAAATTTCTTTCCTCCCATCACACCAAAGCCATACTTTTCAGTTAGTTAAAACTTTTAGCCTTAATTTTTAGGTGACATGTAAATAATTAACATTCCTCAGATTAACAATACATTCAAATTTAACAACAAGGATACATATTTAAGCAATAAGGACAGATCACTTTACAGAAGCAGAGACAGCATGCAATCCAAACCACAGCTGTGGGTAAACACATTATCTAGAGTCCTTGGGTAACCTAGGTTAAACTTAGGCATATCCTGGGTCTCCCAAACACTGAGTTGCAAGTTAGCTGGAGCCCTCCCGACCCTGGGACAGCTGCACTGTCCCTCCCAGCCAAAGGAAAAATATGCGCTTGAATATCAGCATGAAACCACAGTCTCTATCTGACTTTTAGAAATTGGATTACTGCTATCAGTCCCTTTTAAAGACTTTGACATAACCTTTGATTGTCCTTAGTTTAAGGAAAGCAGGGTTTTCTAGATTTAAGAGATCAGCTTAAAAATAAATCCGCGAGGCAAGCTTACTTCTGCCCCATAAAACTCCGCCTTAAAGCTCCACCCCTGACTAAATCAGAGGGAGGGGCCTTTGCTGTTTCAAGATGGCGGCCCCCAGGGGAGCGCCAAACCATGCGGCCAACATGGCAGCTGCCAAGTCATGCAGCCCAAAATGGTGGCTGTACCAATAAGCAAAGGCATTTAGTTACCACAATAACACAATTTTTCCCAATTCAATCCGAACCTTAAACTTTTACCTGGCAAGTCAAAATATTCAGCATTTCTCAATCAGTCTAGGATCTAGCTAGCATCCGTTTTTTTCTTTGGGTAAATGATCAGTCTTGGGCTCCATCCTGCACATCTGCAAAGAGACTCTAGCTCAAAACTCTATCCAAAATCGGACAGTGCGCGCATTAGTTTTAAGCCAGCTTTTCTCTCTACACGTGCACAGAAATCCCAGACGCATTTACTTGGGGAGGGGGTGACCTGTTTTCACAGATCCTCACTCAGATGCCCACCTGACCGAAGTCGTGGAGCCACACAAAGGAGGGGAGAGGGCAGGCCCCCTCCCTCCACACTCACACACTTTCACCAGACATTCACTCAGAGTTTAAACAATAACAACTTCCCAACTCCTGAGGGAGCTCTACAGCCTCCCCCAATCTCCTTGAAATGATCAATCACAATACCCAAAGGAGCAGTCTGAGTCCGTCCCATAACATCCGTCCAGTAAGTCCACAGAAAACAGAAAAACACAGACACAGACAAACAGAGGGCCCCAAAGAACAGCCTTCCAACTCCATGGAAGCAACTAGACGATGGCCTTACGCCAAACCGGCGGGAGCGACCCGCCTCGTCTCAGATTCTCAGATTGAGGGGGTTCCTACAGACCTTCTGACTCCGCGGAAGCAAAACTACACCCCTCCAGATGGAGGGTCGAGGCGTCCCCCGACTCCTCCCGCCCTTGATCCCCCTGTGCGTCCACTTAGATCATTACGGGCGATTACAGATTTCAGAAGTGAGCTCACACAGAATAGATACAGAACAAGTCCCTGAACAGAGGCAGTAGAAAACTGCCTAGGAATGCTTCTCTTCTACCTTTTTTAAAAGATAGGCCAGATTCGAACCCTTAGCCAGTCCGAGTTTTGATGGTGAGTACCATCTAGAAGCCATTCCTCCAGATACAGGAAAAGTCCCTTAGAGATAACATATATCACACAGAACAGAATACACAACACACAGACACTTACCGCGGCCAGTCAGACTCTACGGATTGGGGGGGTCCCTCAATGGGTTTTGGGGATCCCGGACGAGCCCCCAAATGTTATGCCCAGATTTCAGGATCCCCAAGAAACCACATCAGGGAGCCAGCCAGTCCGATGCAAAAGCATAAGAGTCTTTATTCGAGCTAGCTCGGCTCCCCCACCTTGCCGACGCAGCGACAGGAAGCAGAGAGAGAGATAACTCTGTGTGGAGACCGGTTATATAGGGGGAGTTGGAGGAAGGGGAGGAGAAAGGACTGTGCTCTGCTGATTGGCCAGGCACAAGTCGGTGTCTTGTTCCTGGGTGTGGCTAGCAGAGGCTTAGACTTCCGGGAAGAAGGTCCTTGCCAAACACGTGGCCAAGGTAAGATGGAGCACTTACCCTAGGGCAAGGTGGAGGGCCTAGCCCTTACCCTGGGGCAAGGTGGAGGGCCTAGCCCTCGCCCTTTCACGGAGCCCCACAAAGCTCCGCCCACCAGGCCTCCCCACCCCAGGGGTCCCCTCACCCCGCCCCAGGGGGGCCCCTCACCCCGCCCCTCACCCCGCCCCAGGGGGGCCCCTCACCCCGCCACGGCCACGTCTCCTCCTCCCGGCACCCGCTCCCGGGGCTGCAGCGCCCTCTGCCCGGCCTCCCTGGTCTCCGAGGCCCGGATTCCTGGAACCGGCCCGGTCGGATTCCTGGAACCGGCCCGGTCGGATTCCTGGAACCGGCCCGGTCGGATTCCTGGAACCGGCCGGGGCGGATTCCTGGAACCGGCCCGGTCGGATTCCTGGAACCGGCCCGGTCGGATTCCTGGAACCGGCCCGGTCGGATTCCTGGAACCGGCCCGGTCGGATTCCTGGAACCTGCCCGGTCGGATTCCTGGAACCGGCCCGGTCGGATTCCTGGAACCGGCCCGGTCGGATTCCTGGAACCGGCCGGGGCGGATTCCTGGAACCGGCCCGGTCGGATTCCTGGAACCGGCCCGGTCGGATTCCTGGAACCGGCCCGGTCGGATTCCTGGAACCGGCCGGGGCGGATTCCTGGAACCGGCCCGGTCGGATTCCTGGAACCGGCCCGGTCGGATTCCTGGAACCGGCCCGGTCGGATTCCTGGAACCGGCCCGGTCGGATTCCTGGAACCTGCCCGGTCGGATTCCTGGAACCGGCCCGGTCGGATTCCTGGAACCTGACCGGTCGGATTCCTGGAACCGGCCCGGTCGGATTCCTGGAACCGGCCCGGTCGGATTCCTGGAACCGGCCCGGTCGGATTCCTGGAACCGGCCGGGGCGGATTCCTGGAACCGGCCCGGTCGGATTCCTGGAACCGGCCCGGTCGGATTCCTGGAACCTGACCGGTCGGATTCCTGGAACCGGCCCGGTCGGATTCCTGGAACCGGCCCGGTCGGATTCCTGGAACCGGCCGGGGCGGATTCCTGGAACCGGCCGGGGCGGATTCCTGGAACAGGCCCGGTCGGATTCCTGGAACCTGCCGGTCGGTGCCCTCCTGGCGCCTGGGGCTCCTTGGGGGGGAGGCGGGGTCTCAGGAGGAGCCATGCTCTCCGCCCTGAGGGTGTGTTTGACTCATGAAAGGCCGTGGAGGGGGTGGGGGGTGAGGGGCAGAGAGACCAGGCGGAGCCCCACCCCCACCCCCAGCCCCCCACCCCCTACCCCCCACCCCTTGACCCCCACCCCCTGCCCGCCACCACCAGCCCCCCACCCCCAGCCACCCACCCCCTTCCCCCCACCCCCTGCCCCCCACCCCCTGTCCTCCGCCCCCTGTCCCTCACCCCCAACCCCCCACCCCCTGCCCCTCACCCCCAGCCCCCCACCCCCTGTCCCCCACCCCCTGCCCCCCACCCCCTGTCCCCCGCCCCCTGTCCCCCACCCCCAGCCCCCCACCCCAGCTCGCCTGGCCTCCACCAGGTCCGTCCAGGGACCTGCCCCGCTGGCCCCGTACAAGCTGCGCCCCAGGCCTGTTTCTGGGTCCAGGGCCCCTGGGGGGACTGTGAGCCGCTGCCAGGCCGCCTGGGCCGGTCCACAGGCCCGGGGCTCCGGTCGGGCTGGGCCCTGACTGCTGAGTGAGCTTGTTTGTGTCCTGGATGTTCTGGGTTTCCCCGCAGAAGGTGCCCTCACCTGCCAGCAGCGCTTTCCCTTGGCGATTCGCACGCCTTTCCGCTCTCCTTCCGGCCTCACCGACCGGCCGGCTGGGGCTTGGCCTTTTACGCAAGTGGGTGCGGTGCTTTGCGTGGGTCTTTGTTTAAAAGTAGACTTTTTACATTGGTTTTGAGAGAGTGGTAACCTAAAAACCACTGAAACCTGTAAGAATTTCTGTGAGTTTATTGGAGCCAAACTGTCGACACAGGCCGGGAAGCAGAACCTCAACGGATTGAGATAATGCTCCGGAGAGTGGGGGGTTCCACCCGTATTTACACATCCGATCAAAGGAGGGACGTGGGTGGGTTCCATGAAATCCATTGGTGATAGACTAGGGAGGCGGGAGAAAGCAAAGGGGGGGACCTGGGATTGGATAAAAGGTAAAATGATGGACACATGCTTAGGTGGGTGCAGGAACAGTAACATGATAATGAAGGAATCTGTGGTCTCTGTCCTCGCCCAGCACATTAGCTTGTGCCCCAGGGGCTCCAGAAAAAGGGAAGTTACACGTTACCCAGACATCTCCAGGGTGTGTTACCATAGACGCACAAAGACAGACAGGCTCAGTTACGGTAAAGGCTGATCTTGTCAGTGAAGATCCTGGCCTAGGAGGTGACTGCCCACCATCACTGCTTTAGTTAAAGTTTAATTTCAGACCCTCCTTTGTGGTGGCTTTAGGTCTGAGTTTGCAAGGCGGCCACGCAGGCCTCCCCTGAGCTGTCAGGTCAGCATGTGGCCCCTTTCGCCCACACATCCCCCTTTTGGCCATAAATCAATCCAAAGGATGCATTGATGACCAACCGTTTGGTTGGATAATGGAGTCCCACGGTGCCAGGAAGGCTCATTCCTAGGAAGGCTCAGTGTCACCGAGTCTTGCTGAACAGCTGGACCACCGGGGAGAGGCAAGACCATAACCTTAGATGGCATTTAAGGTTGAATTATTTTTTTATTTTAAAAAAAGCAGGTAAATGGGAGGCAGTCAGGTCCTATATGTCCTTGTTGAAAAGGATCTTGGATCATTTCTAATTTTTGAGTTACCGTAATCTAAGTATTTTTGCTGCTTGTCTTCTTTTTTTTTTTTTGTCTTAAGTTTTTCTGCCTCTAGTATCACATTTACATACCAGGACCAAAAGTAACAATAAACCAATAACATCGATTAGGAAGAGAAAATGTCTAATATTTGACAAGGAAGGATCTGAGGGGAACAAGTATCTGCTATTGTCCAGAAGTTCCAATTTTTCTTCTGGGCAGTTAATTTCATCCATTCCTATATTTAGACAGTATTCACCTAAAATACTCATCTAGATTAGACCCATATATCATTCTACCGGGGGAATTATTAGGGAAGTGTTCTCGGAGAGGTTTGTCCAAGGTAAGTCCTTTATAATAGATACTAGAGGCCCGGTGCATGAAATTCGTGCGGGGGGGGGGGGTGTCCCTCAGCCCAGCCTGCACCCTCTCCAATCTGGGATCCCTCTCACAACCCCAGACTGCTGGCTCCCGACCGCTCACCTGCCTGCCTAACCACTCCTCTGCCAGCCTGATTACCCCTAACCTCTCCCCTGCCGGCCTGATCGACACCTAACTGCTCCCCTGCTGGCCTGGTTACCCCCAACTGCCCCCTTCTGCCAGCCTGCTCACCCCCAACTTCCCTCCCCTGTAGGCCTTGTTCTCCCCAAATGCCCTCCCCTGCCAGCCATCTTTGACCACATGGAAGCGGCCATCTTATGTGTTGGAGTGATGGTCAATTTGCATATTGTGGTGAGCTGTTTCTGTTTCCCACGACCAGCACGGGAAAACGACAGGTTCTTGAGCGGAGGAGCTGGGGATTAAGAAATTAAAGAAAGACCAAGATGCAGAAATAGATCTTAAGCTGGGGCCAGGTGGGCGCCATCCTCTCTGATGGAGAGGCGGCAAAGCAGCTGAGCCACACAGCAGGTTTATTTTAAAGGCCGAGATTTACATATCTAGTTCCACCCCTGCCTGATTAACATGTCCAGCCTTATTGGGGAAGCATGTTCCCAGGGCGTGGCTGCCTATGCTCTGAGTTCAGCTGACAGTAATAAGAAAATGCCTAGGTGCCTCCCAGGCGGCCCTCTACATCTCCCCCGTTTTTGTTTTTTAAGCTACTATAATAAAAGTAAAATTTTAAACGTTAATAGTAGGGCTCTAGAATTAAAACAATTATAACAATGCAAATGCAAAAACTAAACTACATACATGTTATCATTTTCAAACTTTGAACCTTAAGAACAAAACTGGCTATTAAATAACAACAAAACAATGCCAGTGCAAAACAACAATATGAGAAATCAGAACTATGGACATACTAACATTTTTTCTACTAAATGAAAAGAAAAGTCTCTTTTGCTGCTGGTGTATATTTACTCAGGGTCCTTGGACTTGGCCGTGCAAGACTTTGCAGAAGACTGGCAGCTAACAGATGCTAGCATGAGCAGGAACATGGTTGAAGAAGTAGCTTCAACTTCTTGCATTTCCACAATCTGTTGCGCTTCAGTCACTAACTTCTTCAGATGACTCCATATTGGTACAATAGTCCCTTGCGTCTTTCAGTTTTCTTCTTCTTCCCCTTTGCTGTCATTAGGGCAGTATTTAGTCCTTTAGAGTGAATGGACACAGGAGCTCCATTGTGGTGAGGGATGTAACGCTCTGGCACCCGAACTGGCTGCATTGCTCCTTCTTCTTGGGCAACCTGCAGCAATGCACAGGTGCTGACTGCTATCATGACAAGGCGTCCTCACCATCTCCATCTTTGAACTGTCTCTCCTGTCTTTGTGGCTGGAGCAATCTGGTCAGTTGGGATCTGTTGTTGCAGGAATCCACATGGTCTGGGAGCTGTTCTCTGAAAGTATACAAACATATTCTCGACCAAAGGTTAAAGGGAAAACCTTACTTGGGGTCTTTTCTCTAAAATGATCTCCTGGCTTTCCCTGACATCATGTGTTTTTTCTGGGTGTCTCGCTGTTAGTATTAAATGAAAAATTTTATCTAAATGTAATTTAGTTATAGGATATTTTTCTTTACATGGTATTTTTCCACTATCCCCCCTTTTATATTTAATTATTAGGAGGATTTTTGGAAAATTTACAATGCAGTTTAGATAACTTTAAATTCCAACTTTTTGCACAAAAATATGACTGCTTTAGGTTCATAGCATGTTAAGCAATTTTATCACGAAATGAAAATTTTGGTTAATACCTTTTGAATAATTACTTATTTCAAATTAGCCAAATTTAATTTGAAAACTTGACAACTATTTTACTGTCAAATTTAATATTTTAACAATAATCTTAATTTGCACTGTGAATATTAATTGAAAGGATCACTTTACGTCCTTGAGGAGGCTTAAGCATTCCTGTTGTTAGGCTAGATTTAAATTTAGAGTCTGTTAACTAAGCCTTCGTTTTTCTGGGTACCATTTTCAGCTGGACCAAATCTCTTCTGTTAATTGGTTCCTGATCTGGGCTGGGCATGGGAAGCAAGAAGCAGCCATGGGGACAGGAGACCTTCCTCAGAAGGGGCGAGTGTTCAAGCCCCTGCACCATTGGGGTGGTGAGGAACTGTGCCCCACCTCTGTTGAACCCCAAGTTTTCTCCTACTGGCCCCCCGACTGTGCCTGTCTTAGGTCGCCCCACCCTGTGGGGTCTTACCCATCTTTGACTACCAGCCGTACTCTCTGGGCCAAGTAGGGTGATGTGAGGTTCAGTTCTGTCTCCTTGGTAGTCTATGTCCCTCTGGCCTCCATGCCCAGCAACTGCCTTTGGATCCCCTCACCTGCTGGCGGGCCCCGGCATTGATCATAGGGAACCCAGGTTTCTTCTCCAGACAGATCCATGGTACCAGCTTTTCATGATCTCAGTTTGAACGGAGAGCTCAGATAACAGCTGTAGACAATTGGAATCCTCTTGGCAAAAAAGATCAAGAGAGGTCAATACATAATGCTTAAGTGCCTTCCCAGGAGGGAATAAATCCTTTCATGTAGAATTAATTTGTAAGTTTGTTTGGGATAAATGAACAATATACTGTTTTAAAGCATCAAAACTATTAATGAAACTTGTAGAATAATACCATGTAAGAATATTCTTTGCTCTAGGTCATGACAACTTAATTTTAAACTCAAGGTTTGGAATGAGGAACCTAGTTTTAAAAAAAAAGAAAGAAATTTACAGAAGCAGAGACAGTATGCTATCTAAATTAGTTTTGGGTAAACACATTATCTAGAGTCCTTGGGTAACTTAGGTTAAACTTAGGCATGTTATCTAAATTACAGTTTTGGGTCTAGAACCCTTGGGTGACCTGGGTTAAACTTAGGCACTTTATCTAAATTACAGTTTTGGGTATCCAGAACACTGAGTTGACACATTAACTGGAGCCCTCTAACCTTGGGATAGCTGTGCTGTCCTTCCCAGGTAAAGAAAAAATGTGCCTTTTACTAGGATTCAATTGCTTACAAGGATAGTAATTTAAGTAAGCATTTTTTTTTTAAAAAAGGCAAAGCAAATAAATTTGGTGTTTAGTATACTTCTGATACACAAGGGGCAAACGCTGCCCCACCTCCAGCCTGATTTTTAAAATGCAGTAGCAAGGAGCTTTTGTTATTTCAAATTACATCTTAAATTCCACTGCTGTATTTTAAGAAATATTAAACAAAATAACTTGTTTTGCCCTTTCTCAGAGGCAAAAACCTAAAATATATATTTATTAATTTTTATTTGATAAAGCTTTCCATGTGATTTCAAGTATATTAAATTTGGTTAAATTAGAAAATCCTTTAAAAAGAGAGAATAAACTTTTGAAAACATTTCAGGGCCAGTGAAATTTCTTAACGTCATTCCTTGGTTATAGTTTTGAAATCCAACTTGAAAGACCATCTAATATATATATATGATTTAAAAATTATATACTTCTTATAATTATTAGGAGATATCAATTAAATTTAAACTGGTTTTAAAATTTTGGTTGGGATCACAGAAATTGGATTACTGCTATCAGTCCCTTTTAAATACTTTGACATAAGCTATTTAACTTTTGTTTAGGGAGGGAACATATAACCTTTAATTGTCCTTAGTTTAAGGAAAGTAGGGTTTTCTAGATTTAAGAGACTAGAAAAATGACAGCTTTTTAAAGGAATACGAGCTTTATTGTCGGCCCTTATAAAGCCAACTGCTTAAAACATTGGTCTATCATATCACTTAAATTATATTAAGACCGTGATTGCTAACTTTATTAAGCATTAAAAATATCTTCTTAAAAATAGTATTAAATAAATCCGAGAGGCAAGCATACTTTATGCCTCATTCGAATTTTTGTAGTAAAATTCCGCCTTAAAGCTCCACCTCTGAAATCCCATCCTGCCTCAGTGAGAAGACATTCCTTTTTGGCTAAGTCAGAGGGAGGGGCCTTTGCTGTTTCAAGATGGCGGCCCCCAGGGGAGCGGCAGGCCATGTGGCTGACATGGCGGCTGCCAAGTCACGCAGCCCAAAATGGTGGCTGTCTACACTGTTTTTTGACAGAGCAAACCAAGATCCCTAAAAGATAGATGACCAACATTATATTGTAGACAAACAGAAATCTCATTAGCTGTTTATACCCTTTGTAATTATCTTAAAGAATATCAATCAAATTTAAACTGGTTTTTGTATTAAAAAATTTTCAGTTGAGATCATAAAATTAATCCTACCTTTTAAATCAGATCAAGAAGTAACATATTTTGAATTTCTAATTATTTAAGAGAAAACACATTTTATTTTTAAAAAACAAGTTATACTTTAGATATTTAATTAATTTCTCCTGATTCAATTTGCACTTTAAACTTTCAGAGCTTACAAGTCAATATTAGCAGTTCTTTGATTAACTACACTTTTATATTTTTAAGAACAAATTTTAAAATCTAATAATTAACTTTAAACCATGTGTTTTTTTTGTTGTTTTTTTTTTTGCCCAGGGAAACTGAGAAGCAAACTTGCAGGTATTAAAAAATGACTACTGGTGTAAAGTTGATTTCAAAGGAGCCACCCTTTGGCCGCTTCACCTTTTCTGGGAAGGTCTGATAGCAAAAGGTGTAGCCATGAAATGCAAATTTAGCATTCCTAAAGACGGCTGCTGGCGGGAATTGGATTACCTGAATCGCCTTGGGAAAACAGCCCGTATTTCTTTCTCAGGTTCATCTCCACCATTTTTAAGGCCAAAACAGTCTCGGGTTTTTATTCTGTACACAGCAAAAGGTCAAGTTCAGCTCAAAACTATGCGCACTCGTTTTTAAACTGGCCTTTTCCCTTTACGTGGGCACAGAAATCCCGGATACATTTATGAATTTGTAAAAGCTTTAAGTCATTAGCTGGAAAAAAGGATAAAGATGGCGAAGTTGAGGCGAAGAAGTGGCTTTTTTGGGGAGTGGCGTCCATATTGGATGGCCACGTGGGCTTCCCCCACCTCCTTGTTTCTTAGGGGGAAGATTCAGTAATGGTCTGGCATTTACTCTTTTTATTTTATTTATTTTTCAATTTTTATTTATTTTTATTTTTCAAGGAAAGAAAAGATTTTTTTTTTTTTTTTTTTTTTTTTTTTTTTTTGAAAAGATTTTTTTTAAGATAAAGAATCATTGGCAGTTGCTGAGAAATTCCTATAATCCTTTTCTACTTGGTTACAAGTAGTTACACGTGGAGGCAGAGGAGGTGCAGATGGTATTCTTAGAGACTCGCACCCTTCCACTCCAGGCTGTAAGGCCGTGGCAGCACCCCACTTAGACATTCTTAAACTCTCCTGTGCTGAATCAAGGCCATCGCCAATTAAAATAGGAATTTTCTCTGGACTTTTTGCTGAGTATTGGTCACACAACTGCTTTCTAACCTTTTCCCAGGTTTCATCAACAAAGCTTAAGAAAGAAATCAAGAATATGGCTACAATTAACAGAGCATAGTATAAAGCATACTTTTTAAGTATTTGAGAGTAGAGATCTCTTTCCCGAGACCCTGAATTACCCATATTTTACACCCGGTTGATTCAATTCACACAATACACTCCTTACCTTCAATCTGTCATGTGCACACTTCCAGGAGCGACCCCCTCGCTTTCTTCTCTTGCCTCCTTACTCAATCCCTGTTCGGCGCGCCAAATGTGGTGGGCTGTTTCTGTTTCCCACGACCAGCACGGGAAAACGACAGGTTCTTGAGCGGAGGAGCTGGGGATTAAGAAATTAAAGAAAGACCAAGATGCAGAAATAGATCTTAAGCTGGGGCCAGGTGGGCGCCATCCTCTCTGATGGAGAGGCGGCAAAGCAGCTGAGCCACACAGCAGGTTTATTTTAAAGGCCTAGATTTACATATCTAGTTCTGCCCCTGCCTGATTAACACGTCCAGCCTTATTGGGGAAGCATGTTCCTAGGGTGTGGCTCTGCCTAAGCTCTGAGTTCAGCTGACAATAAGAAAATGCCTAGGTGCCTCCCAGGCGGCCCTCTACAGCATATTACTCTTATTATATAGGATTGTCTAAAAAATGTACCAAAGCTTATAATGATAGTAGAAGACCACCAATGTGTGGCCAAAAAAAACCCCAAGACATTAAGTTCATTATCTTAGCTGATAATCAGAATATCACTGCCTAGTAGGTGGGAAATGTTTCATGTCTAATAGGGGAGGGCTCTGGGGAGACAGCTATTGTTTCCACCAGGAAACCACAAGGAGGATAACGGCCGCATAAAATCACTTTACATTCATTCAGTCATAACAATGAGGGGACGTAAGAACAAGGTTGAGCAGCATCCACTGTGAGCACACAGGCCTGTGGGCGTCTTGGGCTGCTGGCTGCCTCCTCCGTCGTGGGCGGCTCCTCGTCCTTGAGATGAAGGCGCGTGTCAGAGACGGGCAGGTGTCCATCGTGGTCAGGTACCTGGGAAGGCGAGGTCCCTTAACACTGTTGGGGCGAGTCTTCCGTTAATGTCTTTCCCGATGGACACACCCTCCGGGCTGGCGTAGTCTTTGAATCTTGGTCTCCAGGGAGACCTGTAAAATGAATGTTACTGACTTATTAGTTCCTACAGTGCAGAATGGCTGCTCCTTAGTTTTCCTTATATTTGGGAAACAAAAGAGTTAAAAGTCAACAATATTTTAAACCATCATAAGAATAATTATTCTCAATTCATTTAGTCCCATAGTTATTTTTGTTTATCCTGATAATTTGCCAGTAGTCTTTTTTGAATTCAGTTATTGCTTGAAGTTCTATAAATCTTCATCCAGTTCAAAGATATGACCTGCTTAGAAGCCTGCAAGTTAGAGTAGGTCAGAGTCCTTTTCATGGATTTTTCTAAAGATTTAATATACCTACAAATGCATCAGAAAAAAGCTCTCCACGAATGACAAAATTTAAAAGTGGCCTGGTTATAGATTTGATTAAAAAAAACTTTGCTTTTCTATAAAATATAACATTCCAAGACAACAATTTCATGGTAATTAATAATTCCTGTAAAATTACATAGAGAATAATATAAAATCTGTATACCTTTAGATTCAATTATAATTTCAGCATAAAGAATAAACAGAAAAGCATTGGGAGAAACAAAAATGGAGGCATAGGTAAACACCTGAAATTGCTGCCTCGCACAACCACTTCAAAGCTACAACTAAAAGACAAAACAGACATCATCCAGAACCACAGGAAGGTTGGCTGAGTGGAAATTCTACAACTAGAAGGAAAGAGAAAAGCACACTGAGACTCAAAGGAGGACGCGGTTGTCTTTTTGAATCGGGAGGGAGTCACAAGCCCCCGACTGCTCTGAACTCCAGTTCCGGGCGAGTCTCTGGGGACGCAGACTCATACGGGGAGAAACTGGACTGTCTGGCATCGGGCGGAACTCCAGGGAGGCTTTCTCTCAGAGCCGTTTGCAGGGATTACCGGGACACTGAGACACAGGGCCCCTTAGGGCAGGGCTGGGGAGCAGCCATAGCTGTTTGCTCCACCCTGTTGATTCCCTGAGACCCTGCTCCACCCAAGATGTGGCAGAGGCTTTTGCATATGAAAGGCCTGGCCCTTTGCAATCTGAAAATTACCTAACAAATTGCAGCTGGGCCAGAGAGACCCAGAACTTCCAAGAGAAGGCCCAAGGCCCCACAGCAGCTTGCATTACTTCACAGCTGGGCCTCATCTGGGCACCTCCAAACCCCCCAAAAAGGAAGGGGAATCTGTAGATCTCTTCGTAGCTCCTGCTGGGTAGCCTCAGGCAGAGACTAAATTAGCACCTCCTTAGAGATCCAAGAGCCAGTGTACCCAGTGGTCAGAGTGGGACCATTCAGATTACAATTCCTCAGATCCATAAGGGACACAGTCAGGGGGCAGACTCAGTGAGCACCAAAGCCCAACTGAAGCAAGTCTTGCCCCAGAAGGGTGTCTCCAGCACAGAAATTCTCCCAGCATAGACACAGCTGATTCTCACTGCCAATTGGCCTGGAGGTCAATCCCTCCCAGTGATACCAACAACAATCAAGGCTTAACTACAACAAGACTGTGCACAAAGACCACAAAGGGGTGCACCAAGAGTGTCCACCTCAGGTAACTGGGGAGGCTGAGCCACTGGGCCCGATAGGACACCTAGCACACAAAGCCACTCTATCAACACAGGGAAGCATAAAAAATGTGGAGACAAAGAAACAGGTCACAAATGACAGAAATGAAGGAAAGCAAACTACTGGATACAGAGTTCAAAACCATGGTTATAAGGTTTTTCAAGAATTTTCTAGAAACCGCCAATAAATTTAGTGAGACCCTCGGGGATATGAAAAAAGACCAACTAGAAATTAAGCATACACTGACTGAAATAAAGAATAATATACAGAGATCTCACAGCAGACAAGAGGATCCCAAGATTCAAGTCAAAAATTTGAAATACGAAGAAGTAAAAAACACCCAACCGGAAAAGCAAAAAGAAAAAAGAATCCAAAAATATGAAGATAGTGTAAGGAGCCCCTGGGACAACTTCAAGCGTACCAATTTATGAATTATGGGGGTGTCAGAAGAAGAGAGAAAGCAAGATATTGAAAACCTATTTGAAGAAATAATGACAGAAAACTTCCTCCACCTGGTGAAAGAAATAGATTTACAAGTCCAGGAAGTACAGAGAACTCCAAACAAAAGGAATCCAAAGAGGACCACACCAAGACACATCATAATTAAAATGCCAAGAGCAAAAGACAAAGAGAGAATCTTAAAAGCAGCAAGAGAAAGAAAGTCAGTTACCTACAAGGGAGTACCCATATGACTGTCAGCTGATTTCTCAACAGAAACTTTGCAGGCCAGAAGGGAGTGGCAAGAAATATTCAAAGTGATGAATAGCAAGAACCTACAACCAAGATTACTCTACCCAGCAAAGCTATCATTCAGAATTGAAGGTCAGATAAAGAGCTTCACAGACAAGAAGAAGCTAAAGGAGTTCATCACCACCAAACCAGCATTATATGAAATGCTGAAAGGTATCCTTTAAGAAGAGGAAGAAGAAAAAGGTAAAGATAAAAATTATGAACAACAAATACACATCTATCAACAAGGGAATCTAAAAATCAAGTGAATAAAAAATCTGATGAACAGAGTAAACTGGTGAATATAATAGAATCAGGGGCATAGAAAGGGAGTGGACTGACAATTCTCAGGGGGTGAGGGAGATGCGGGAAGAGACTGGAAAAAATCTTACACCTATGGACGAGGACAGTGAGGGGGTAAGGGCAGAGGGTGGGGTGGGAACCAGGTGGAGGGGAGCTATGGGGGGAAAAAAGAGGAACAACTGTAATAATCTGAGCAATAAAGATTTAATTTAAAAAAAAGACTTGTACACTCAATGAGAAAAACCCCTATAAGCATAAATTAATAGGAAAATATGAAAGGAAAAGGTCAATAGATTTGATTATATAAAAATTTTAAACTTTGAATATAAAAACATTACTTAAAAAAGCAATCAGAGAAAAAGGGAAATCATTTGCAAAATATATGACAGGGTTAATATTTAAAATCAATAGAAAATTTTCCAAGTCTCCAACAGAAAACCGAGCAATTGATCCCTGGAAACCGAGCAATTGATCCCTGGAAACAAAAGAAAGTAACTGGATTTCAAACAAGTAACAGAATAAAGATGTGTTTCAAGTGACCTTAATATACAGCATTTTGAGGCACTAGTCCAAGCACGTCAAACTCAAAGGCTAGCACGGGCCAAATAAATGAGGCGTGCGGCCCCCGGGCGTCTGGAGCCTGAGAGACAATGCCGACAGCCCATGGAACAACGGAACAAAACATCCCCGAGGGCTGTCCTTCAGGTTCAGTGCAAGTGCCGATCTTGCCCAGTGGAACGAACGCCCACGCTGGCCACAGGTGCAGGGCGCCCCCTGGAGGACTTTTAGTGAAGCGCTCCCGTGGAAGCTGGAAAGCACCCAGTCTGGAGCTGGGAAGCAGGACTTGAAACAACACACTGGTATTTGTTGCAAACAGCTTTACCTTAGGCTTTCTTTAAGTGGCTCTAGTCATTATCGAAATTACTTTACAATTGTGCTTATTGTTTCTATCCTGGATATGAGCGATCCCAGCATGTGTCACTTCACAGCCCAGATTTGTGGGCACCTGACTCTGAGATGCTGATTCTTATCCCAGTGATAGTAACACACAAAACTAGGCAATGCCTGGGGCGGGAGTCTGACATGTGGGCCAGGCTTCTCCAGGCCCCAGGGAGCTGCTAGGTCCTGGGACTCAGGACCCGGAGGGAGAATCCCATGGAAAGGCCACGGGCCCTGGCCTGGCCCTGGGCGTGTCTGTGCTCCCTCATCGCCGCGGCCACGTCGGGGCGGGAGGCGCCCGACCTGAGACTCGGGCCCAGCGACCAGCCTCTGCTAGAAGCCACGGAGAGCTCCTGGCAAATGCAGCCACGCCACGGGCTCCCGTGCGTCTGCGTGTGGGCACTCTGACCCTAAAAAGAAGTTGCTCCAGGTCAGAAGCCTCCAGGGGTAAAAGGACTAGAAAGCAGCCTTAGTTTTGTCCCCACAGCAGGTGCTCACCGAGCAAATGACCACCTCCCGGCTCTCCTTGCTCCTGAACACACTCCAGTTCCTAGCACAGGGGTCTCACCAGCTCGTCAACATGCACTGAGCTGGACCCAGAGTAACGGGCGAATGGAGGCAGACTCCGAGGCCTGGGGCAGGCATGTCCCTCCATGGGGCCGGTCGACTCTGGGACCTCGGGAGCCCGCCCAGGTGCCCTCACGACCCACACAGGGGGCTGACCTGGAGGAGCGTCCCTGCTCGCCCCCCCCCCCCCGCCCCCGGAGAAAGGCTGACGTGGGTCAGTGATGCAGGCCTGACCTGCACCTGCCCCGGCCCCATGTTCTTCACAGGGGGCGGCTGGCAGGGCCTGCGCAGGATGAAAAGGCGCTTCCTCAGGGAGACGGTGCTGACGGCATTGAAGGCGACGACCTCAGCCGTGAACTCTCCTTCCCTGGGAGGAGACAAGCACAAACACGGAGACACAGAGCCCACCCAGGCCGGCCCTTCATCCTCACACCCAGCAGGTCTGTGTGTCACGGTCAGGAGGCCATCCCAGAGGCCACCAGGCCAATCCACAGGCGCTGCCCGCCCAGCACTGGCCGGACAGACACCGAACCCAGACTGCTGGCACCTGCTGTGCGAGGAGCAAGCACCCACAGGGGACATGCTGCCTCCCTCCTGGGAGCCCCACCCACAGCAGGGTTCGCATCTGTACCCCTCAGGGACACCCTCAGGTCCCCAGGGGGTAGGCACCCAGACCTGGGTCTGGGGACCTCAGGACCTCCATGTGCTCTGTTTCCTGTCCCGGAGGTGGCAGACCCCACCGCCTGGAGGCCAGGCCGGCCGGGGGGTGGGTGGGGGGTCGGGCAGAGGGGCCCAGCTGGGCGAGAGGCCAGACCGGAAGGGTGTGGCAGGTAGTTCCTGGCCAAGAGGTGGTGCTTTCTGAGGAAACGCATGTTTGTTCTGCAAATGATGCCCGTGGGCCGGCACTCAGGACCGCAGGGGTCGCGCATGGAGGTCTCGGAGTACGAGAACGCGGGTCCTGCTGGCGGAGCTGTTCCCCCGGCCACCAGTGCCGTCCCCCAAGTCCCAGCGGTAAGCCATGTCGGTGCCGAAGCTGACTCCGCACTGGAAGGTCACGGGAGCGTTCACCAGAGCCGAGTCCGCGGCCACAAGTCCGCCGGCCACCACTCTCCTCTGCGCCTGGACATGGGGGGCTCCGAGGCCACGCTGCCCGTTCCATTGGAAGCCTGCACTGCCGCGCAGTGCCTGTGGGGGGACAGGAAGGCCAGGCGGTGACCAGCGCCAGGTCAGAGAGAGAGAGAGAGAAACTCCACCGTCTCCCAAGTGGTGGCGCCTCACTGGGCAGAGGGGTGACACCTTGACCTCCCTCTTGATCGTGGAGGCACCAGGCACGGCCATGGAGAGACTGCCACCGTCCTTATAGGAGGAACACGCTTAGGCCGCCATGGGGCGGAACGGCACCTGTGCCCGGGCTGCCCGGTTTCAGGCCCCACCCTCCGCTGTGACCCTCAGATCTACGTGTGACCAAACCACGGGCAGCGCTCCGTGTGCGGGCGACACGACCTCATGTCAGCACCAGCTCGGCACCTGCAGGCTGCGCTGCGCCTGCCACAGCTGCCCGTGGCGAGGACCGCTACGCACCACCGGGGGGCACCGAGCCTTCTCTGGATGCTCCTGCGCCTGGTCCTCACGGGCAGGTCTTCTCCAAAGAACCACGTGAACTCCAGGGGAGTGGTTTCCTTGGTAACGGCCACAAAAGTGATGTAGGTGTCGGTGGCAAACACAGTTCCATTGGTGTAGACAGAGACGGCTGTGACAGAGGGGGAAAGGGGTACCTCAGCGGGAGGGCTGGGATCTGCCAGGGAAGTCGAGTCCCCACCTTCCCGCGTGGCCACGGGCATCTGGACGCCTGACTGTACACGGAGCCGTGGTGGGCACCCGGGGGCACTGGGCCCGAGCTCATCAGGGGCCCCGGCCCCTCTGCTGACTCTGCATGGAACCGCCCACCTGCTCAGGCCTCCAGGTCTGCGGCTCATGGCGAGCGGGGCCTCGGCAGAGCGAACCACAGACCTGGTGCTGCCATGGCCTTCACCTCAAATGACTGCAAAGGGTTCATTAGACCTGGAGTTAGAATAGAAACGTACGCTGCATCCGATATCGCACGGCCATGCTGGACCAGGCCCGCCTGCCCCCCACGTGGGTCTGCAAGGCGAAGGACACGTTACAGGAGGAAGTGGGTGGGAAACGGTGGGAAACCGTGGTGCCTGGAAGGAGAGTGAAAGGCAGAGGGAGACTGTCTCAGCGCTGCTTCCCTGGTCACACACGCCCACAGTTCCCATTCCTCCATCTTCTCTCCTTCCATTCCAATACATTCAAATTCAAAGTTTGTGTTTTGGAAACAGACAGGCCTGGGAAACATGTACTTTGTCACAAAATTTCTCTCAGTAAAATGTTAAGTGTTGCCCGGCTGGTGTGGCTCAGTGGTTAAGCATCGACCTATGAACCAGGAGGTCACAGTTCGATTCCTGGTCAGGGCACAGGCCCGGGTTGTGGGCTCGATCCCCAGTGTGGGGCGTGCAGGAGGCAGCCAATGATTCTCTCTCATCACTGATGTTTCTATCTCTCTTTCCCTCTCCCTTTCTCTCTGAAATCAATAAAAAAATATATATATTTTAAAAAGTTAAGTGTTTTCTCTCTGGAGAGGGCCCTGCCTGGACGCTGTGTCGGTGCCTTTGAAGTGGTTTGCTTCTGTGTTGCATGGGGACTTGTGAAGATGTGGACGCCCAGAGCGTGGGGCCGGGTGCCCAGCGCCCAGGTGCACGGCTTACTTCTCGGATCCGTGGGGGAGCCCCCGAAGGCACACATGTGGCCCCCGAGGACACTGCTGGCATTCGGGAACACAGATGTGGCCTCGGGGCCCAGTTCCACGTAGTAAGGCCCAAGTCGCACCTCAGCCCCGTGAGACTCGCTGTAAAGGACCGCCTGGAGCGCGGAGACACCGTCTGCACACAGAAGAAGGTGGTTGCTTGGGGAGTGTGACAAGCACGCACAGCAGCTAACACTGTGGCTTGGCTGGGGGTGGTGGGGGGCAACCAGAGTGTGAAATGACATGACACACAGAGGCCACGCTGTTCCTTTCTCCGTGGGAACAGGGCCATCTCGTGGGCTCGCTCCCCTGCTGTGACTCAGCCACCCACTCCACAGGGCGCAGCACATGGCTTCACACCCTGCTGTCTCACATTCTCAGTAAGGTTAACAAGGTGTGGCATCTTCATTTTGCCGTGGGCCCTGAGGATCACGTAGCTAATTCTGTGTGGAAAAGTCGCAAGAATGAAAATAGCTGTTGGCCTCCCACAGCTGGGCAAGAAGACACTTCAGTAACCGTCCAGTGGAAATGGACTGTAGGACCATCACGGCAGGTGACAGAGTGGCCCCGTGCTTCCTGGCCTCACACCGGATGACACGACCCCGTGACCCTGCAGGCTGCCCCGCTCAGGCTGGCCATCTCCACCCCGTGAACTGGTGCCAGACGGGGCAGGTGCCTGCGCGTGGATGGCTCTCCTCATGGATGTGTTCGTGTGAAGAAGCTGGCGGGCCCGCTGAGTCACACCAGACCCTGACTGACGTCCCCATCGCCCTGGTGGCAGCCAGCCCACCGCCAGGAGCAGCCTCTGACGGAAACCGCCTGAGATGAGGAGCTCCGGGCGGTTGTCACACGGCGGCAGGTAATGACCGTCAGCAACTCCCTAATCCAGTGATGGCGAGCCTATGACACGCGAACTCATTTTTTTGGTTGATTTTTCTTTGTTAAATGGCATTTAAATCTATAAAATAAATATCAAAAATATAAGTCTTTGTTTTACTATGGTTGCAAATATCAAAAAATTTCTCTATGTGACACGGCACCAGAGTGAAGTTAGGGCTTTTCAAAATGCTGACACACCGAGCTCAAAAGGTTCGCCATCACTGGGCTAATCCCAACCCCACCTGTGGGATTTCACTTGCTCATCTGACTCCCAGCTTTAACATGTTAGGGCCGTGGTCGGCAAACTGGGGCTCGCGAGCCACATGCGGCTCTTTGGCCCCTTGAGTGTGGCTCTTCCTAAGCCTTAGGAGCACCCTAATTAATTTAATAACAATGTACCTACCTATATAATTTAAACCAGGCCTGAGGCCCTGAACCTAACTGTCCCCTATCCCTGGGCTCCTGAGCATTAAAGAGAAAAAACCAACATGATGTAGAAAAATGTTAGTTACATGCAAACAAGTGGTTAGAATAAGATGGAACTTGGAGACATTGTAGAAAATAGGTCTAGGCAAAGTACCGAAAATTAGGTACAGCCGTATAGCGGCAGATTCGGAAATCACCGAAAAATCGGTACAGCGGTCTGGTAGGGTTAAGTTTTAAAAATTTGGCTCTCAAAAGAAATCTCAATCGTTGTACTGTTTTGATATCTGGCTCTGTTGACTGATGAGTTTGCCGACCGCTGATCTAGACGAGTCTCAACTGGGCTGACTGGGCCCTTCAAGTCTCCGCCACGTATCTGTTCCACGCCAGTAGCTGCCTCAGGAATGTCCTCATGGAGATGACAGAAGCACAAGAAAGATTAAGGCCTCTCGAGTTGTAGACTTAGAAGCACCATACTTGCACTTCTGCTTCATTCTATGACCCAAAGCCAGGCACGTGGTCAAGTCAGGAGCCAGAGGCAGAGGACACTTCAAAGTTAAATGCCCAAGCGGGTGATGCAGAGAGGGGAAAAGATCATTCAACCCATCAGCAAGACCTATCAATCCTGCCTTGGAAATACTTCCCACACCTGTCCAATACTCCTTCTATCTTATTGCTACCACCACTTCAGTTCACCATGATCTCTCTCACCTATCACCACCTGACTGCTCTGTCCAAATCTTTCTTGTCCATTCCTTCTCAGACCATTCTCAATGCAGCAACGAGAATCAACTTAAAAAGAAAACCTGCTCTGACCACTCATTTAATGAAGTCTGCCAAATGGTTTCCTATCGTTCTCAGGATAAAGGCGAAAATCCTGACGAAGGCCTGAATTGTTTTCAATTTGGAGGGGCTGTTTTAAAGCAAATAGATGAACCGGGTGAAAGGGAGAAAGAGAGTGAAGATGGAGTGTGGGAAAGAGAGGCTTTGTCACGACTTCCATGTGAGGACAGCCTGGAACCCCTTTCTCCAACCTCATCTCCTCCTTCCATCCTCTCTTTCACTTTATGGTTGGAACACATCATAATTCCCCAACTTGTACACTATTTCAAGCCTCTGGGATCTTATTTGCACTGCTCTGGAAGAACTGCAATAATAAATTAGAGATTAGGATGAGATAATAAGTCGTCAATATACCCATAGCTCTCCCAATATGCTCTCTCGCTGTTCTCACCATCTTTTCACCTAGATAAACATGTACACATGGTTATGCTGGGTGAGGTGAGAGTAGGATACAGGTGTGACAACTCATCCGAGAGGTTTTTGAGCCTGAGTCTGAGATACAACTGTTCAATGGGCTTTGCGGAGAAGAAATCTAAGAGGATGAGGTCAGAGGAATGGGATGGGAAACATAACCACGGTGCAACTTCTTCTCTAAGTGAGGAAACCCGCTCTCTGGAAAAGGAATATTAAGCCAAGACATTCTTCAAGACCGAGGCTGACCAGAGATGCCTTCTAGTCCACAGGGAGTTCTCCTGTGATTCTTTCAGAGTTTGAGAAGGCTTCTCTGGAGCCAGGCACCCATAACCTTATTCCCTGTCTCTTCTCCCCAATTTTCTCAGGTGAGTATTTCTGAATATTAGAGACAAAGAAAGAAATGACATATTCTCCTCTTCTCTCTCCTCACGTAGGGATTTCACAATGGAACTACAGGGGCCTGTAGAATTCTTTCTCTCTCAGTGGTCAGCAAGAGGCAAATGTGAGTGCTTCAACCTCAACAAGTGGTCTTAGTTGAATCTACAGAAAAAAGAAGGTGATTGAAACCCTCTACTTTAGGCCCCCCCCAAAAAAAGAGAAGTGTGCAGATTGGTTTGGCTCATTGGATAGGGCATCGGCCTGGGGATTGAAGGGCCTGAGGTTCGAATGCAGCCAAGGAAGAGAGAGAGAGAGAGAGAGAGAGGTGCGGTGCAAGGCGAGGCAAGGCAACACCTCTTGCCTCTTTTCCTCCCTCATTAGATGGCGATAGCATAGGAGGGAGGGAAGGAGGCGCCGGGAGGGAAGGTGGAATAATATAAAATCTGTGTACCTTTGGATTCAATTATAATGTCAGCATATAAAGAACAAACAACAGGTAAGATTTTAAAATGAGGCACGTGGCTTGTTGAGGGCAGTGTCCTGAGCATTGGAAAGAATTCATAAACTCCAATCTGTGAAACGCAGATACCGGAGTGTCACCGCAGACGCCCCCCGGGGAACCGTCACTGTGTCTTGCCCGGTGTCCCCGACTGGACACCTCCCTCCCTGAAAATTTCCTTAGGAATCTGGGCAGAAGTTGCTCCATCAGCCCCGCGAGCAATCAGGATGGGAGTCCCCGCCCACCCGCCCACGCCGGGACGGAGGGATAAGAGGGCTGGGTCCCGCCCGCTGCCCGTTCATTCAGCCCCGGCGATGCGCTCGCTCTGGCCGCTCCCGCTGCTCCCGCTGCTGCCGGTGCTGCCGGTGCTGCCGCTGCTGCGGGCCCGGGTGAGCGAGCTGCCCCGCGGGGCCCGGGGTGCGCCGCCCGAGGGTCGGGGCGGGAGGCGGCCGGGGGTGTAGCGGGACCGGGAGCGGGAACTCTTCCGGCTGGTGGGGGTGTGGCGCGGCCGCGGGGCGGGCAGGTGGCCTCCGCGTGTTTTTAATTTTTATTAAAAAAAAAAAAAGTTGGGGGCCGCCAGGTGGCTCCCGACAACCGGCGCCAACGTCAGCGGGACAGCGCCCACCGCGGCCGGCAGGGCGTCCAGGGCCGATCGCTCCCGGGAGCGGGGAGCGCCGGTGGGAAGCCCGGAGCAGATCACGTGACCAGCGAGTGAAAGAATTCCCCAGAGTCTGGCCCGAACCTGGGGCCCCTCAGCCCACGGACTGGCGCTCCAGCCACTGAGCGAACCCGGTTAGGGCTGCTTCCTTCCCCCTCTCCCCTCCCCTCCCCTCCTTTCTTTCTTTCTTGTCTGTCTTTCTGTCTGTCTTGCCTCGCCTGCCTCCCATCCTTCCTTCCTTAGTTTGTTTTGTTGGTTAATCATCACCCAAGGATATTTTTTCAGATTTTCAGAAAAAAAATTTTCTTTTTCTTAGAGACAGTGGAGGGCGGGGGAGAGTGAGGGAGAGGGAAACATCTGTATGAGAGACGCGCACGCCCCCACCTGGACTGGGATGGGACCTGCGACCCAGGTGCGTGCCCTTGACTGAGGATTGAACCCATGGCCCTTGGGTGTGCGGCCGACACTGACCACTGACCCCACCGGCCAGCACCAGCAGGCTAGTTTCTCGGTGGGTCACTGTGTGTGGCCGCGGATGGTGTGAGAAATCTCCCACGGCCCCGGGCGGGAGAAGGGCTCCCCCCCTGCCTCTCGGGCATGTGACTGAGGACAGTTCAGGGGGTGCTTGCCCGCATCCCGTGCTCACCTGAGAGCTCCCCTGTCCCCCGTGACGCCCAGGGGCCTGTGGGGCATTGCTTTGAAACGATGGGAATACCCTTCCTTGTCCTCACTCAGTGATGTCGGTTCCTCCCGGGAACCGGGCCTCCCGTGCTGTTTGCAAACTGAGTTTCCTTCTATTTAAAATATTTATTTACGAGTATCGCCCCGGCTGGTGTGGCTCAGTGGGTAGAGCTTCAGCCTGCGGACTGAAGGATCCCGGGTTCGATTCCAGTTAAGGGCACATGCCCAGGTTGTGGGCTCCATCCCCAGTATGGGGCGTGCAGGAGGCAGCCAATCCATGATTCTCTCTCATCATGGATGTTTCTCTCTCTCTCTCTCCCTCTCCCTCTTCCTTCCTCTCTGAAATCAATCAACCCATTAATAAAAATATAAATATATGTATCTATATGTTTTAATATATATATATGTATTGATTTCAGAGAGGAAGGAAGAGGGAGAGAGAGAATCACGGATCCGCTGCCTCCTGCACCCCCCCACACCCCGCACTGGGGATGGAGCCCACAACCCGGGCATGTGCCCTGACCAGGAATCGAGCCGTGACCTCCTGGTTCATAGTTGGACGCTCAGCCACTGAGTGACGCTGACCGGGCCGGAGGCCTCTCTGGCTAAGCCCGTCTCCCTGGCTGATTGCAGGCGGCGGTGGCAGCCGGCTCGGAACTGGGTGACCCCAACCCGAATGCAGCCCGGAGCCCCTCTAGCGACCTCTGTGAGGCTGGTGAGTGAGCGTCCCCGTCTTCCCGAGCCTTCGCCTTCGGCTCACCTGACCCGGAGGGCTCAGCCCTGGTGCAGAACTGCGGGCGCCCGGGGCCCTGGGGGGTGGGGGAGCCTGGTGGGCGGCCCCTCCCAGCAGGAACCTGGCACTGGATGTTTACCCCGCCTCCTCCCCCTCCTGGGCTCTCTCCAGATAGGAGGGAACTGTGCTTACTCAGACAGAAGCAGGGGACGTGCCCAGGCTCGCTGCTCCCCAGGAACTTCTTGTCAGGAGCCCGTCCCCTCAGGGTGGTGATGGGGACACCCAGGCTCATTCACTCTCAGGAGGAGGCTCTGAACCAGCCCCCAGAGCAGCTGGGAGCCCCAGCTTCCAGGGCCTGTCCTGCCCGCCCTCCAACCGCCCCCTTCTGGCCAGTCCCCGCCAGAACCCTGGCCCCTGTGGAGCCTGGTCACCCTGCAGCCACCACACCTGGCCCCCCCTCACAGATAGGGGCGCACACATCAGTGAACCTGCCTTCAGGGGTCCCCTCTTTGTAGGGGCCGACCTCACCTGCTCCCATCACCCTCCACCCCCACTCACCCCACCCCCACCCCACACGCCTCCTGTCAGCCAGGAGCTTCCTGGGCTCCAGCTCAGGGACTGAACCCCCAGCCCCAGCCCCGGACCACGCACCTGCCCTCCCCCGGCACACGCGCCATGCACACCCGGCACCGTCCCGCGTCCGCACATCTGTGCGCGCACCCGCAGGAATGACGGAGACACAGCTGCCCACACGCAGCCTGAGGGGCTGGGCGCCCGCAGGGACGTGTGGCTCTGCCCCAGGACAGCCTTTGTGGGGGGCGCAGGGCCAGGCGGGCTCCTGTAGGCATGGGTGGGCTTCTTGCTCGCTTTCCCGCTGCCCTGGCGAGTGGCCCGGAGCTGCTGAGCGGCCCGGTGCGTCGGCGCGGGGTAGAGGCGGGGTCGGCGGGCTCCAGTGTGCACACCCACCCCCTCTGAGCCAAGCTGCGGGGGATCCGTAAAGGCCGAGGGGGAGGCAGGTCCCCAGTTCCTGGGACACATGGAGCCGAGGCTCAGTCCAGAACTTTCCAAGGAGACAGAGGCGAGGGTTGGTGCTGTGCAGGGGCCTGGCCTCGGGGACCAGGACGGGTGGGTGCCGGGCCCCACCTCACCTCTGTGCCACCCCTGCCCAGGCCACTACGTCAGCGCGGACTGCACCATGGGCCAGGCTGTAACGTGCTGTCCGTGCCCCCCTGACTCCTTCCTGGCCCACCCCAGCAGGGCACAGTCCTGCATGCCGTGCACCCAGTGCCGGGAAGGTAAGTGGGCGCCGTCGGGGGGGGGGGGGGGTGGGATCTGTGTCGTGGGACCTGCCTGGGGGAGTTGCCCCGAAGGCAGTGATGACAGGGGCCCAGGCGCTGAGCCGGGGACACCATCACGGGGCCCGCGTGCTTGCGGAGCGCGGGAAGCGAAGCCGCGATGGGGAGTGTGAGGGCGCGGCAACGCACAGCCTCGCTCCCAGGACACACAGGGGCCTGGCCCTCAGCGCTAGGAAGGTTCCACTGAGCTAAAATCATAGCAATAATAGTAATCTAATCTAATCTAATGAAATAGAAACATGCAAATTGACTTTCGCTATGCCCCAAGCCATGCCCACCAGCCAATCAGAGTGACGATATGCAAATTAACCCAACCAAGATGGCGGCCAGCAGCCACAGAGCTGGAGCAAACAGGAGGCTTGGTTTCCCCATCGATGGAGGAAGCCAAGCTTCCCGCCTGCCCTGGCCCGCTGTGGCCTCCGCTAAAGGCAACAAAGTTTCAATTATAGAAGATAAATAAATTCCAGATACCTGCTTCCAGTCAGCCTCCACTGGGAGCTTGGGTGACGGCGGGCCGTGGCCAGCCTGCAAACAGCCATCAGCCCCTCACCCAGGCTGGCCAAACCCTCATGGGGTGAGGGTCCCTGCTGGGGGGCTTGGCGGCCTGCAAACAACCATCAGCCACTCATCCAGACTGGCCAGGCACCCCAGGAGGAACCCCCACCTTTAAGGGGATGTGGCCAGCCTGAAAAAGGCCCTCAGCCCCTCACCCAGGCTGGCCAGGCACCCCAGCAGGACCCCCACCCTGATCCAGGACACCCTTCAGGGCAAACCACCCAGCCCCCACCCAGGCACCAGGCATTTAATAAAAGGGTAATATGCAAATTGACCCTAACAGCAGAGCGACTGGGAATGACTGGTCACTATGACACACACTGACCAGCAGGGGGCAGATGCTCAATGCAGGAGCTGCCCCCTGGTGGTCAGTGCACTCACACAGGGAGAGCTCTGCTCAGCCACAAGCCAGGCTGATGGCTACCAGCACAGCAGTGATGGTGGGAGCCTCTCCCACCTCCTCAGCAGCATTAAGGATGTCCGACTGCAGCTTAGGTCTGCTCCCCGCTGGCAAGTGGACATCCCCCGGGGGCTGCCGGGCTGCCAGAGGGATGTCTGACTGTCGGCTTAGGCCCGATCCCCCGGGGAGTGGGCCTAAGCCAGCAGGTGGACATCCCCCGAGGGGTCCCAGACTGCGAGAGGGCATAATCCTGCTGAGGGACCCCCGCAAGTGCACAAATTTTTGTGTAACAGGCCTCTAGTGATAATAAAATAAGCTGGAGTGGAGAGAGACGCAGGCATGGCAGGGAGGACCAGGCCTCAGGGGTGGATGTGCCTACAAGGAGCCCTGAGGTCCTTGGTGTGCGGGGCTCTGTGCTTGGGCGTCGCCCATGGAGCAGGCTCAGGGCACGTGTCTAGGTCGCTGGTACAATCCCCAGTCGAGAGCGGGAGGAGGCAGCCGGTCAGTGTTTCTCAATCATCGACTTTCCTCTCCCTCCCCCTCTCTCTCTCCCTCTCCCTCTCCCTTCTCTCGGAAGATCAGTGAGAACACCTTGGTCGGTTTGGCTCAGTGGGTGCGGGTCAGCCGGGGGCTGAGGGGTGCAGGCTGCACACCCCTCATGGCGGGCTCAGGCCCTGGCCGCAGTTGGGTTGTGGGAGGGAGGCTCTCATCACTGTCTGTCTCTCTCACACGTCAATGTTTCTCTCTCTGTCTCTCCCCTTCCCTCCACTCTCTCCAAAAACATCAGGGGGGCCCGGCCGGCTTGGCTCAGTGGTTGAGCATCAACCTGAGGACCAGGAGGTCAGGGTTCCATTCCCGGTCGGGGCATTCGCCCAGGTTTCAAATCCCCGGTAGAGGGTGTGCAGGAGGCAGCCGATCAATGATTCTCTGTCATCACTGATGTTTCTCTCTCTCCCTTCCTCTCTGAAATCAATAAGAAAATATATATTTAAAAAAAATTTTTTTAAAAAGCTGCTTCCAAAAGTCTAAACTTGAAGATTTTTTAAAAAATCAATCAAAATATAATTAAAGAAAAAGAAAGCGTCTCTGAGAGTGAAGAGGAGGACCGTCCTACGTCCGCCAGAGCCGGTGCCGCACGTGGGGGCAGGGCAGTGGGGATCCTGGCCCGATGGGAGACGGGGGGTCAGTGCCAGCCTCGGAGGAAACACTGGGTGTGGTGGGTGACGTTCCCACGGGCCTACCCCACTCCCCATCGCCCGCCTCCGTCTGGACCGGGGCCCGCTCCCCCCGTGTGTCAGAGCCCAGCCGGTGTGCAGTGGCCTCACCGGGAGCCTCCCATGTCCACTGGCAGAGTCCCAGCCCTGGTGCCTGACCCAGCCTCCCCTCCCCCCGCAGACCAGGAGATGGTGAGTGACTGCACCCCGAAACAGGACCGGAAGTGCCAGTGCAAAACCGAGGAGTTCTACTGCGACTCTGAGGACTGCCCGGAGAGCTGCTACCGCTGCACCAGGTACGGCCTCGGGGCGCGGGCAGACTTGCAGCCTGGGTCCCCCCGACCACACCCACCGTGGCGTGCCTGCCTCGGGTTCTGCTGCTGCCCCTCTGTTCTCCCATCTGTGACCTGGTAGCACCTGCCACGTGGAGGTGCCTGCAGATGAAATCCAACCAGTGGCCTGGCTGTTCCCACCGGGGGCCGCCCTGGGGCCAGGCTCCGTCCACCCAGACCCACGACCCACTCATCCCACCAAAGCCCCGTGGAGTCGGCACAGAAGCCAAAGCACAGAACCTGCCCGGGTCCCCGAGGGGTGGAGGGCGGGGGCTTGGGAGACGGCAGAGGCCTGAGGAGGGAGGGAGCTGGGAGCCACAGACGGTTCCAGAGGAGGCGGCTCCGGGCAGAGGAAGAGCCGTGAGCCCCGCGCCCTGTCCCAGCTGCAAGGCCGTCCCCACACAGGGCCCTGGTTCTGTCTCAGGCACCGGTCCTGGCGGCTTCACAAACCTCGGGAACAATTCTCTCCAGGCCCGCAGCCCGGGAGCCCGAAACCCGGGTGTGGGCAGGGCTGGCCCCGCGGGCTCTGGGAGGACCCTCCTGCCTCCTGGGCTCTGGGTGGCGGCGCCCCTGGCGCTCCTCCTAGACCTGCTGCTGCGGCCTCTGCTCTGGCCGCCATCGCGCCGCCTCCTGTCTGTGTCTCTGTGCTGCTCCCTGCGAACGGGCTCCCCTTAGGAGGACGCTGGTCACGGGAGGCCCGGCTCCTCCGCAATGGCCTCCCTTTAGCGCCATCACACGCACAAATTTCCTAAGAAGGTTCATCCTGAGTCCCGGGTGGGCTCGATGGGGGGACCTTCGGGGAGACATGACAGCGGTGAAACCCCTGGCAAAATAGCTCCCTTTTTAGAAGAAACGGATTTTTATTGATGTCAGAGAGGAGGGGAGAGGGAGAGAGAGGAACGTCGATGATGAGAGAGAATCATGGATCGGCTGCCTCCTGCACGCCCCCGACCGGGGATGGCGCCCAAAACCCGGGCCTGTGCCCTGACCGGGAATCGCACCGGGACCTCCTGGTTCCTAGGCCGACGCTCCTCCCCTGAGCCCCCCGGCGGGCAGAGCAGCGCACTTTGTGAGGCGCGTGTGGGCCCTTCAGTGCAACTCAGACCATGTGAACTGTGGCCCTGGGACCTGACAAGTCCAAACTGGGGCCGCCTGCAGGTCCGGTTCGATCAGGGCTCTGCTTCTCTCGACTCGCTTGCCTGCCCGTCTCCATGGGCTTCCTCTCGGTGCGGCTGTGGCTCCAGCAGGTGCAGTCCTCAGAGCCGCACCCCAGGGCCCCGAACTCCCTCGCTGTGCTCTCAGCGGTCCCGGAGCCGGGTGGCCGATGGTCTGGGAAAGCCCGGCACAGGCTGCCGGAGCCCGGGGCCCTCTGGGGCGGGGGCCGGCCTGGCCGGGAAGTGATGCTCGGGGTCCTTCACTCCTTCCTCTCAGCTGTCCCGGCGCCACCCTGCAGACCTGCAACGCCACGAGGGACACCGAGTGCGCCCCAGCAGCCCGGCCAGAGCCAGGTAAGCGGCCCCGCCTCCTCCACGGCAGCCAGCCTGTGCACAGAGGGCGCCGACCGGCTCTGGGCCGGGGTCCGTGCTCAGCTCTGCCCCGTAGAAAAGAGGCGGCAGGCAGGAAGTGGTGGGTGTGCGTGGCCGGGTGCCAAGAAAACGCTATTTCTTTTCTAATATATTTCTGTTGATGTCAGAGAGGGAGGGAGAGGGAGAGAGAGAAACATCCATGATGAGAGAATCATGGATCGGCCACCTCCTGCACGCCCCACACTAGGGATCGAACCCGCAACCTGGGCCTGTGCCCTGAGAGGGAATCGAACCCTGACCTCCTGGTTCATAGGTTGATGCTCAACCACTGAGCCAGGCCGGCCGGGCTTAAAGCACATTTAATGCCCATCCCCCCACAAAAAGAACATAGTTAGGACCTAATCTGTGATTAAACACAGTGGTCAGAGCCCTGGCCGGGTTGGGTCAGTGGATAGCAGGGGTGGGCAAACTTTTTGACTCGAGGGCCACAATGGGTTCTTAAACTGGACCGGAGGCCGGAACAAAAGCATGGATGGAGTGTTTGTGTGAACTAATATAAATTCAAAGTAAACATCATTACATAAAAGGGTACGGTCTTTTTTTTTTTTTTTTTTAGTTTTATTCATTTCAAACGGGCCGGATCCGCCCGAGGGCCATAGTTTGCCCACGGCTGGGTTAGAGCCTCAGCCCATGGACCTAAGGCTGGTGGGTCGATTCCCAGTCAAGGGCACCTCCCTGGGTTGCTGGCTCCATCCCCAACCCGGTCGGGGGGTGCGGCAGCCCATGGATGTGTCCCTCACACTTTCACATCCACGCTTCTCTCTCTGTCTCTCCCTCTCCTCCCTCCCCTCCACTCTCTCTAAAAAAATCAATGGGAAAATGTCGTCGGGCGAGGATTCAGGAGAAATAAATACACTTCAGGAAGCTGTTGGAGGAGCAGGCCCCCGTGGCAGGGTCACTGCTGTCCCTCCGCCTCCTGGGCTGGCCCGGCGCCGGGGCCACAGCTCTGATGGGCCTGCCCTCGCCCGGGTCCCTGTGGTGGCTCCGCTGGGTGCTGTCATGTCACCCGGGGGAGACCAGCCCCCGAGCGGCCTCAGCAGCTGGCTCCTGGGTGGCCCTGCCCGGTCCCTCTGGCCACCTGGCCGGGCCTTCCCGCAGTCACCATGGGGTCCTCTCCCTCGTCCCCACCTTCGGGGGAGGGGGGGCTGCCTTCCGGGCTGCGAGTCCCTGACGCTCGCCCCAGAGCGCGCCCCCCCCCCCCCCCCCCCCCCCCCGGGGCCCCGGACCTTCGCCCTCTTCTGGGAGGGCGGACCCTGCGGGCAGCAAGTCCTTCCGCGAGGGACCTGCTTCCCCGCTACCGCGCTCTGTGCCCCCAGGACCCCCAGCCGGTTCCCTGGCTGTCAGCGCCTTGGTTGTGTCTGTGGTGGTCTTTGTTGCCATCGGCATCCCCTTAGCCATCGGCATCGCCATCCCCATCACCATCGCCTGGTGGAGAAGACGAGGTAAGCGGAGGAGAGCGCTCAGACGGGAGAGCAGCAGCCCGGCCGGGGTCCCGGCAGGCTCTTGACCGGCGTTTTCCATTTAAAATACAGCTGCGCTCACTTCCTATTCATTTTTAATATATTTTTATTGATGTCAGAGAGGAAGGGAGAGGGAGAGGGGGGCATCAATGATGAGAGAGAATCATGGATCGGCTGCCTCCTGCACGCCCCACACTGGGGATGGAGCCCACAACCCGGGCCTGTGCCCTGACCGGGAATCGAACCCTGACCTCCTGGTTCCTAGGTCGAAGCTCAGCCACTGAGTCATGCGGCCGGGCCGGGCTCACTTTCTCCCTCGGGGCCCCTGTGCCATGTGCTTTGTGCCGCTGACCAGGTGCAGGGCTGCAGAGCTCGGCCCCGCAGCGGCTGCAGACTGCGCACATGGGGAGGGGGGCATGGTGGGGAAGCAGGGAGAGCCCGGGGCTGCTCCGCCCGGGGTCGGGGGCAGGGGAGTGCACCGAGGACACTCACGTCCCTCCGTGTGCCCACTGGGGTGCTGCTTCCCCAGTGGCTGTGCCGTTTCAGGACAGGTAAGCGCTTTCCCTGCTGTGAATCCCAGGCCTTGGCCTCAGAAGTCCGCGTGCGGTTCATGTCAGTGGCAGCCCCGTGCCCTGTGGGTCGTATTTCGGATCTCTCCCACTTCTCCCCGCGCCCTCCTCACAGCGCCCCCCCCCCCCCAGGCCTTCCCTGTGGTTGTTCACTGTTCCCCAGTATCCGGGGGTGCGTGCCTTTATCTGCCACATGTCTGCCCGACTGGCTGGGCGGGCGGTTTGCTCGCACCGGCATCGCCAGGAGCAGGCCTGTGCCGCGTGGTAGCCCCAGGACGCGATCGTGTCGCTAGTGATGGGAGTCCAGCTGCCCTGCCCTCTGGGGGTTCAGGCCCGGACGGGTGGCCCGTCAGTGACCGACGGCATCAAGCGCGATGACCGTGTGTTCACTTGCTTTTCTTCTGTCTGATTTTCAGCGACGTCGGGGGAGCCAGGCAGCCATGTAAGTGTCTCCCTGGGCTGTTCCCGGTGGGGGCGTCGGGCCGGGAGGGCAGGGGCGACAGCAGGGTCGGGGAGGCCGCCGGGCCCCATCTGCATGCACAGCTCAGCTTCCGGGGCGGCGTCTGCACCCCTTTACCCTGAGCCCCGAATGTCAGCTGGAAAGAGACTTTCACTCCCCTGGTCGGGCCCGGGTGGGATCGGAGGCGCAGGGGCCAAGGGCTTTGTACGGGTTTCCCGGGGCTTAAAAACCGCAACTTACTGTCCCCAACCCGGGGCCTAGAAGCCCACAACGCAGGGGCCGGGGGGGTGGGCTCCCTGGGAGGCTCTGGGGGGTTCCTCCACCCCTGCCCGCCTCCCCTGGGGGTGCTGCCATCCGGGGCGCCCCTCCTGCCCCCGCACTCACCTGGCCTCCTCCAGGCGTCGCTCTGAGCAGTCCTCACAGGGACACTTGGCCGTCACTGGGTTTGGGGCGCTCTCACCCGGTGGGGCCTCTGCCACAAAGACCCCATTTCCAAATGAGGCCCCTTCACAGGGGGGTAGGACGGGGACATGTCTTTCTGGGTCACCATTCAGCCTTGTCTTTTAAGAAATAATGTTCCTATTGATTTCAGAGAGAGGAGGAGGAGGAGGAGGAAGAGGAGGAGGAGGAGAGAGAGAGAGAGAAAGAGAGAGTGAAGCATCGATGATGCCCTGGCCGGTGTTGCTCAGGGGATAGAGCGTCGGCCTGCAGTCTGAAGGGTCCCGGGTTCGATTCTGGTCAAGGGCAGGTACCTGGGTTGCAGGCTCCCAACGGCCGGGCCCTGATCAGGCTCGTGCAGGAGGCACCTAATCCATGTGTTTCTCTCACATCAGTGTTTCTCTCTGTCTCTCCCTCTCTCTTCCACTCTCTCTGAAAATCAATGGAAACATATCCTCGGGTGAGGCTTAAAAATAAAAAAAAAGGTGGAAGCATCAGTGATGACAGAGAATCATGGACCGGCTGCCTCCTGCACGTCCCCCACTGGGGATGGAGCCCACAACCCGGGCCTGTGCCCTGACCTGGAATCCAACCTGACCTGGTTCATAAGTTGACGCTCAACCACTGAGCCACGCCGGCCGGGCGCCACCCTTGTCTTGGGCCAGAGCTGGAACCTGAGCCCATGAAGTGTTTTTCTCTCAATGCACAGCCCAGGGTGACCCTCAGGCATCGCGGCCTGTCCCCCCCTCACCCCCACCCCAGAGTGGCTTCCGGGGGGGCGTATGAGGGGGCTGTGCTGCGGCTCCTGTCACCACAGGAATGGCTTTGTCCTTTAGGCGATACTGCGACCCACGGACCCCGAGAGGGGCCCCCCGGTCCCCGACGCGGATATAACACCGCTGCTGCTGCAGGAGGAAGCCGATGCCCCGACGCCCAGGGCCCTGACCCGCCCACGACCCTCAGGAGACCCCGACCTGGACCCTGACCCCGGGGCCGGAGCGGAGCTGCAGGTGGAGGTGGTGGGAAGCGGCTGGGTAGCCCCAGAACCCGCGCCCCCCTCTCCTGCTGCCGCTGCCCCGGGGGCCCGGGCCCAGGACAAGACGGATGCCGGCCTCCGTTGTCCAGTAGGTGAGGGCCGGGGGGCAATGGGGGGGGGGCAGTGAGGCTCGCTTGCTGAGCACCTGCTGAGTGCGCTCCGTTAGGGCTCTTGTCAGTGCTTGTCTGCACCTCCCGGGCCTCCCCAGCCCAGGCCACGGCCCAGCCGCTGGAACCACAGACTGTCTCCCGGCCCTGGAGGCCATGGCTGAGGTCACGGCGTCCGTGGGCCGGTCCCCCCCCAGGGCTGTGAGGGGCCTTGGCCTCCTGCTGCTCGTGGTGTCGGGCGATCGGTGGGCTTCCTGGGCGTGTGGAAGTCCCCCGTCCTCGCCCTCCAGTTCACGCTGCGTCCTCCCTGCCAGCCTGTCTGTCCATCAGCGGGACCCGTCCTGCTGGACCAGGGCTCCCCGTTCACTCCTTCCACCTGCGGCTTCCTCTCTCCACATCTGGCCGCGTCCACCTCTCTGGGTCAGGACCCCAATGTCTTTGGGGACAGGACTCAACCCATTGCAGTCCCCCCCAACCTCCTGTCCACGGGGACAGTGACCCCGAGGGGCACTGAGACTCAGCGAGTGTGCCCGCCTGGTGCTGCCCCTGGGAGCCACCGCCGCGCCCCCACGAGGCCGCGAGGGCTGTCCTGGGACAACGCTCTCTTCTCTCCTCAGGGTCATAAATGAGGATTTTGTGACGGACACGCCCCGCCCTGACGGTGAGTCGTCTGGGTTCTTGCTCCGCGGTGATGTCCGGGCTGAAGGCGGGACTTTCTGTGGCCTCAGCACTCGCTCACCTTCTCCGATGACCTTGGGGAAACGGGCCTTCTTCCCGGATAAGTTTTGGTCCTAAAGGAAGGTCGCGGTGCTGGGTGTGAGCACGCTCGCGCCTTTCTGAGGAAACCACGCGTGGCTGGTAGGGATGCTGTCACCTCGGCCAGCAGGGCCCTCCTGGCTGTGGGCTGCTCTGACTGGTGTGAGAGTAAGGACTTCTTTTTAAACATATATTTTATTGGTTTCAGAGAGGAAGGGAGAGGGAAACACCAATGATGAGAGAGAATCATGGATCGGCTCCCTCCTGCACGCCCCACACTGGGGATCGAGCCTGAAACCCAGCCGTGTGCCTCTACGGGGAATAGGACCTCACCTCCTGGTGCCTAGATCGATGCTGAACCACTGAGCCACACCTTCCAGGCCGCCAGGTGCTTTCTGGAACCCCATCCTCTCGGGCAGCTCTGGGAGGTCTCCCCACTTCCCAGGTCAAAGTTCCGGCAGCCCGAGCCCATGAGGCTGCAGAACTCGCCCAGGCCTCCATCCCAGCCAGGCTCCCTGGCCGCAGCCTCATCCGTCCTGCGGCCCCAAAACCTCTGGGAGCCGGAGAGCAAGCGCAGGGCCAACCTCCGCAAACCCATCCCCCCGCCCCCCCAGGGCTGCCGCCTCCCCGGGTCCTGGGTCCCTTCTCCAGGGTCATGGGCTCCAGGACGAATGAGCTGCAGGCAGGTCAGGAGCCACGCCGGGTCCTGGCTACACGAACCTTCCGGAAATGTGAGTCCGTCTTCCTCTGGTTTCCTTTTTCAACCACCAAGAGGCTTATTGTGAACTCGGACATGAGGTCCCGGGGCGGGACTGGAAGAAGCTTATGACGTCAGTCGGGCTGGAAGAAAATGGCTTCGAGACGCGAGACCACGGAAGCCCCGGATCCCGCGGCCCCGCGTGGTAGTGCGATGCTGCTCGGCCGGAAGGACCCGCTGGGGAGGGAGCGAGCCGTTCGCGCTCCTGGCGGCCTCCACACCACGGACTATCCCAGACCTATTGGTCAGAGGAAACCTCTCAGGTCGGCCCTGGCCAGTGTCGCTCAGTGGACAGAGGATCAGCCTGCGGACTGGAAGGTCCCAGGTTAGATTCCGGCCGAGGGCACAGGCCCGGGTTGCGGGCTCCATCCCCAGTGATTCGCTCTGATCATTGATGTCTCCCTCTCCCTCTCCCTTCCTCTCTGAAATCAATAAAAAATATATATTTTTTTAAAAACCTCTTACCTCAGGCCCTCACTGGTTCAGCTCAGTGGATAGAGCGTCGGCCTGCGGACTGAAAGGTCCCAGGTTCGATTCCGGTCAAGGGCATGTACCTTGGTTGTGGGCACATCCCCAGTGAGGGGTGTGCAGGAGGCAGCTGATCCCATGTTTCTCTCTCATCGATGTTTCTAATTCTTTATCCCTCTCCCTTCCTCTCTGTAAAAACTCAATAAAATATATTTTTAAAAAGAAAAATCTCTTACGTCGGCTTTTGGGGCCCACACGAGGGGAGGCCTGGCCCTGCCGTGACCTTGGCGGGTGTCTGAGGTCACAGCACCCAGTTTCTCTCCGGGGTCCATCCCTTTGGCGCCTCCGGGAACCCCAGGTGGGCCGAGCGCCTCCTGCTCTGAGGAGAGTCACTGTAAAGCTTCCCCGGGGGGAGGGGGGGTCAGGGCAGGCAGGAGCGTCACTGCCTGGGTCCCAGGGGCCCTGAGCTGGTGGGCGGGACCCGCTGAGGGTGCTGGTGGGCCCCGTCCCCCAGGCTCTTCCCAGGCGCTGCACCCCGCAGGCTGGAGGGTTGTCTCTCTGCCCCCAGCCCCCTCCCCGGCTCCTCGGTCTCTGAGTCCTGGGATGCCCCCTTGGCCAGGAGCCGGGCGTGGCATGAACTGGGTGACATGTATGAGCGAGTGCAGGACAGGCACCCAGTGGCCACTCTGAGCTGTCATTTCTTCAGCTGGAGGAGGCCTTTCTTTTTCCTTTTCCTGTTTTTGGTTAATCTTCACCTGAGGATAGATTTTTGGCGAGAGCGAGAGGGAGGGAAGGAGGGAGAAACATGGATGGGCTGCCACTTGCATGTGTCCCAACTGGGACCAGAGATTGAACCCGCAACAAGGCACGAGCCTTGAGCAGGAATCAAACCCGAGACCCTTTGGTGTGCAGGCTGGCGCTCTACCCACAGAGCCACACAGGCCAGGGCTCAGAGACGTGGTTTTGTTTTGTTTTTTTATTGATTTCAGAGAGGAGGGGAGAGGGAGAGAGAGATAGAAACATCCATGATGAGAGAGAATCACTGACCAGCTGCCTCCTGCACACCCCCTACTGGGGACCGAGCCCACAACCCAGGCATGTGCATTGATCAGAATTGAACCTGGGACCCTTCAGTCCACAGGCCAACGCTCTATCCACTGAGCCACACTGGCCAGGGCTGGGCTCTACACTTTTTAAATAAATGCAGTGGCAATATTTTGGGCAGCACCTGGCCTCAGTTCCTGTGTCCAATGCCATGTGTGTGCATATGCACGTGTGTGCGCATGTGTGTGTGTGTGCGTGTGTGTGTGCGCGCGTGTGTGTGCATATGCACGTGTGTGTGTGTGTGTGTGTGTGTGTGTGTGTGTGTGTGAGCAGCTGCACAGGTGGCTACACACCGAGCCTTAAACGTGGGTGGCCGCGCCCTCCGAGCTGACGGCCTCATTTTCCAGACTTTGTATCCATGTTCTTGTTGCCCCCCCCCCCCCTTTGGGGACACGTCTGGGCTCCTTTCCTTGACATAAAGGAGCACACACATTGGGTGGCGTCTTGTTGGGGGATCCCGAGGCCCGGAGGATGGAGGGGCCCAGGGCAGGGTGGGGGGCCGTTTGCGGGGAGCCCTGAGCAGCAGGCCCACTCTGTGAAGCGAGAGCCAGGAGGGGGTCCCACCAGCTGTGTGATGAGCCGGCGGAGGACAGGGTGGCACTGCCCACCGGACACTCAGGCGCCGCGGGGACCGGGTGGCCCGCTCTGCCTGGTCTCCCCGCCCCCTGGCTGCGCCCTCCCGCCTGCTCACCCCGGCCTGGCCTCGGTGGAGGAGGGAGGAGGGCGTTGGCGGTTTTCTATCACAAACGCCTTCACTGTGTCTCTGCGAAATACAGTGTGTGTCTCTGTGTGCGGGTAAGTGTTTGCATCCTAAGTCGCTCCTCCCATGGTTTAAGAAAAAGAACAAAAATGGGGGGAAAGTGGAGGGAAACCGTAGCCCCTCCGCCCCTTCCTGGTTCTGCAAGCTCTCCCCCTCCCTCGGCCAGGGCGCCCCTTCCTTCGGAGCCAGCGGTGTCGCTTGCATGTCGCTGGCATGTCGCTGGCATGTCGCTGGCATGTCGCTGGCATGTGGCCGCCGCTGCCTCTGGGAGGCTGGCGACATCGGGGAGAAGCCGATCTGGGTGAGTGGCGGCCGCAGCTCCCCGCCGCCCCCGACGCCGCCCCTCCCGCTCCGGGAAGCGGTGCGCGCGCTGCGGGGCGAGATTGCGGGGCGCTCTGCTCGGTGCCGGGGACTCAGCCGGTGCCGCCAGGGCGCCCCCTGCCGGGCGCAGCGGGGTGAGGTCGGCACGTGCTGCTGCACCGGAGCCGGGGCCGCAGGGCCGGGCGGGGAGGACTGGGCGCGGGGAACGGCCGGGAAGGGCGGTGCTGGGCCCGGGGCCGGCGAGGGGTGCGTGGTCAGTGCCCGCGCTCTGCCCGCCGGTCCCGGTTCCCCGGAGACGGGTTCGCTGCATCGATGGCGGTTTGCTCTGCGAACAGGACGGACCCACAGCGCCCACCAGTGGCCATGGGACTCCCTCGGAGCTGCCCCTGCCGCCAGGCCAGCAGGCGCCAAAGGTGGGCGCGAGGCGGCGGGGGGCCTTCATCTCAGAGGCGACCCCAGGGCCTCGGCCGACCAGCCCCCGTGGCAGCCGGCACCTGCCAGCTCCAGGCCACTGCACCTTTGGTCTCCACCGCCCTTCCTGCTGATTGGTGCATGAGACCGACTGCCCTGGCCGGTGCGGCTCAGGGGATAGAGCGCCCGCCTGCGGACTGGAGGGTCCCGGGTTCAAATCCGGTCAAGGGCACAGGCCTGGGTTGCAGGCTTGATCCGCAGCAGGGGCCGTGCAGGAGGCAGCCGATCAATGATTCTTATCACCGATGTCTCTCTCTCTCTCTCTCTCTCTCTCTCTCTCTCTCTCTCCCTCTTCCTCTCTGAACTCAATAAAAAATAAAAATAAAAGAACTAAGTGATGAAAAAAAAGACTGAATCTGAACATCCAGGACTCCATGAACCTGGGCTAATGGGAGACTGAAGAGAAAATGAGAAAAGTTCCACCAGAGGGATCTTGGGGGGCGGGGGGTGGGGGTGGGGGTGGGGGGGGGGGATGAAGAATGAAGTTGATTGAAAGAAGCACCGGCCAGAGTTGGTGCCTGTGTTTTACCTTAACAACATTCTATTTGCTCTTTTAAAAAAAAAGTTATTGATTTTTTTTACAGAGAGGAAGGGAGAGGGGTAGAGAGTGAGAAACATTGATCAGCTGCCTCCTGCACACCCCCCACTGGGGATTGTGCCCGCAACCAAGGTACATGCCCTTGACCGGAATCGAACCCGGGCCCCTTCAGTCCGCAAGCCGACGCTCCATCCACTGAGCCAACCCGGTCAGGGCTCTAGTTGCTCTGTATATATTTAAGTGTTGTGTAAGGAAACGTCTCAGTCCAAACCGAACATGAGATAAAGGAAAGCGAAGTGGCTTTTGGGATATTCCATCACAAACACTTTCATTGTGTCTGGAAAACACGGTGTATGTGTGCAAGTGTTTTCATCCTGGTGCTGCTACTCCCATGGTGAAGACGAAGAACAAAATGGAAAAAAAAAATTAAGGGCCAAAAACAGGCTCATAGCAGCTACTTGGTAAAAATTTCCCCTACTTCTGATTTGCTGAATGAAGAAATCCTTTATTTGTGATATTTGCAGAGACATTTGCTCCAGTATGGTGTATTTAAATAATAAAAATTTAAAAGAAAAAAATACAAAAGTACCACAGCGAACAAACAAACAGAAAAGTACAAGAGCAAAGAGGAAGAGACTTGGCCATTTGGGGGGGGTGGTCATTGAGTGCCTTGGCAGTGTGGGCGGGAAGGAGGTGCGGGCAGGACGGGGTGTGTGAGGACTGGGGTATGGGCGGGATGGGGGGGGTGGGAGGGGAGGTGTGGGGGAGGAGCGGGTAGAGGAGATGGGGTGGGGGCGGGGCCGGGTTGGGGTCCGGCCGGGGCGGGGTCCCAGGCCCTCCAGGAGCACCATGACCTCACCATCCACCTTCCCGCCGCCGCCGCCGCTGCTCCTCCTCTTTAGGACCAAGGTGGGTGCTCAGCCGGCTGGGGGGGCGGAGGGGAGACCCCACCAGCCGGGAGCGCGGGGAGGGGGCCGAGCCGGGGCGGTCGGAGTCTGAGTTTGGGACTCGGGAGGGCAAGCCGCGCGCCCCGCACCCCGGGCCCCGGCAGCTCAGGGAGGGCGCTCCCCGTCCCGGATCCCAGCCCGGGCGCACGGGGCAGGCCCCCCGCGGAGTGAGCGGAGCAGCGCCGGCCCCCAGGGAGCTGCCCCCAGGGAGCTGGCTCCGGAGGCCCTTCCCGAAGCCGAGAGCGCAGCGCCCAGAGGCTTTTCCATGAGAACGAGCAGACGCTTCCCGTCCGTCCGTCCGTCCGTCCGTCTGTGTCGCGCTGAGCAGCGCACCTGGAGCGGCTGCACCTGGGCTGCCGCGGTCGCTCGGAGGCCTCGTGCTCACCACACGGCACTCGCGCCACTAGGACCAGCGCCGCAGCTCCCTGGGCGCCCCGCCAGGGCCTGGGGTCCCTGCGACCGGCCTGGGCTCAGGGTTCACACGCCCTGCAAGCTCTGCTTCCAACACATCCGCACCCGGTTCCCGGGGCAGGACTCGGGGGTCTCCCCAAACCAGGGTGGGCGCTGGGGGCGTCCTTCCTGCAACGGGCGCAAGCTGCTGCTTTCAATCCTCACCTGAGGATTTTTGTTTTCCATTAATTTTCAGGGAGGGAGGGAGGGATACCCATTGGTTGCCTCCCCACACCCTGACCTGGGCTGGGATCGAACCTGCACCCCAGCACATGCCCTGGACCTGAAATCGAACCCGAGACCCTTGGGTGTGCAGGCCGGCGCTCTAACCACTGAGCCACCGGCCCGGGCTGAAGCTGAGCTTCAGAGCAGATGGAGGTCCGAGTCCTGGGGGAGTCTCTGCGCAGGAGGGGCGGCTCCTGCCGCGTGTCCGCTCCGCCCCCTGACCACAGCTCGCCGGGCGGAGGGTCCTGACTGCAGCCACCCCAGTGGACCCCCTGGTGCTCGTGTGAGAATGAACCGAGTGACTGGGCTCCGGCCCCAGGACAACAGCCGAGAGGGGGGACCCCGCCCGCCCCCCGCTGCTGCTCCCCAGGGAAAGGCAGGCGGAAACACAGCCCTGGCTGGTGTGGCTCAGTGGGCAGGGCGCCGGCCTGCGGACTGAAGGGTCCCGGGTTCGATTCCGGTCAAGGGCATGTACCTGGGTTGCGGGCACATCCCCAGTGGGAGATGTGCAGGAGGCAGCTGGTCGATGTTTCTCTCTCATCCATGTTTCTAACTCTCCATCCCTCTCCCTTCTTCTCTGTAGAAAATAAAATATATTAAAAACAAAGTGAGCGTCTCCCCCCATCCCAGGGTCCGCCCCGCCATCGCCAGGGCCCCGGAAACCACAGCCCTGGCCTGTGCTCTGACCAGGAACCGAGCGGTGACCTCACCGATGTTTCTAATGTGACCCTCTCACTTCCTCTTTGTGAATAAGTTGTATGCCCAGGGTTCCAAATCCACGTCGTAAACCACTGGTTTTTTTTTTTTTGAACATGCAACAGGTGTGTGTGTGTGTGTGTATTTCATCTGTGGAACCATTGGGTTTTTTTCAAACCGGATTTCAAAGCCATTTGGAAACCAGACACAAACCACAGTGGCTCAGAGAAAGCCCCAGAAGCAGCACGTGGTTGGCGGGAGGAGGGGTCAGAGGCCGCGGTCCCCCCGCTCCCAGTTCACTCCCATCCGCCCGGCGATGCGCTCGCTGTGGCCGCTGCTGCTGCTCCCGCTGCTGCGGGTCCGGGTGAGGCGCCCCGACGGGGACCGGGGGTAGCGGGGCCGGAGCGTCAACCCTCCCCTGGGCGGCGCGGCACCGGGCGACTGGCGGGGGGTGCGGTCCGGGGGCGGGGGGGGTCCGGGGGCGGCTGGCGGGGGGAGGGTGCAGGGGGTGCGGGCGCCCCGGTGGACGTGCGGCCCCGGGGCGGGCAGGTGGCCTCCGTGAGTGTCTCTAAAGCCGCCTTTTTAACTGTTTTTATTCCGTCTGAGAGGAAGGGGCGGAGGGAGCGGGGACGCGGGTGCGAGCCGTGGACCCACAGCTGCCCCTGCCGCCCGGCCCGCGATCCGGCCCGCAGCCCGGCTGGTGCGCTGACGGGGGTGGGCTCTGGGTCTGGGGGTCGCCCGCCCCCCAAGACACGCCGAGGGCTGGACGGCGGCTCCGGGGGCAGCTGGAGATCGGGCCCAACTCGGGGCCCCCGGCCCTGGCAGGGACCCTGTACCGCAGGGCCGTCTCACTGTTTCCTATCCTTTCCCCTTCCCTCCCCTTCCCCCTCCCCTTCCCTTCCCTCCCCTTCCCTTCCCTTCCCTTCCCTCCCCTTCCCTCCCCTTCCCCCTTCCCTTCCCTTCCCCCTCCCCTTCCCTTCCCTCCCCTTCCCTCCCCTTCCCCCTTCCCTTCCCTTCCCCCTCCCCTTCCCTCCCCTTCCCCCTTCCCTTCCCTTCCCCCTCCCCTTCCCTTCCCTTCCCTTCCCTCCCCTTCCCTCCCCTTCCCCCTTCCCTTCCCTTCCCCCTCCCCTTCCCTTCCCTCCCCTTCCCTCCCCTTCCCCCTTCCCTTCCCTTCCCCCTCCCCTTCCCTCCCCTTCCCCCTTCCCTTCCCTTCCCCCTCCCCTTCCCTTCCCTTCCCTTCCCTCCCCTTCCCTCCCCTTCCCCCTTCCCTTCCCTTCCCCCTCCCCTTCCCTTCCCTCCCCTTCCCTCCCCTTCCCCCTTCCCTTCCCTTCCCCCTCCCCTTCCCTTCCCTCCCCTTCCCTCCCCTTCCCCCTTCCCTTCCCTTCCCCCTCCCCTTCCCTTCCCTCCCCTTCCCTTCCCTTCCCCCTCCCCTTTCCTTCCCTTCCCCCTCCCCTTCCCTTCCCTTCCCTTCCCTCCCCTTCCCTTCCCTTCCCCCTCCCCTTCCCTTCCCTTCCCTTCCCTCCCCTTCCCTCCCCTTCCCCCTTCCCTTCCCTTCCCCCTTCCCTTCCCTTCCCTCCCCTTCCCTTCCCTTCCCTTCCCCCTCCCCTTCCCTTCCCTTCCCTTCCCCCTCCCCTTCCCTTCCCTTCCCTTCCCTGCCCTTCCCTTCCTTCCCTTCCCCCTCCCCTTCCCTTCCCTTCCCTTCCCTGCCCTTCCCTTCCCTTCCCTTCCCTTCCATTCCCTCCCCTTCCCTTCCCTTCCCTTCCCTTCCCCCTCCCCTTCCCTTCCATTCCCTTCCCTTCCTCTCCCTTCCCTTCCCTTCCCCCTTCCATTCCCTCCCCTTCCCTTCCCTTCCCCCTCCCCTTCCCTTCCCTTCCCTTCCCTGCCCTTCCCTTCCCTTCCCTTCCCTTCCATTCCCTCCCCTTCCCTTCCCTTCCCTCCCCTTCCCTTCCCCCTCCCCTTCCCTTCCATTCCCTCCCCTTCCCTTCCCTTCCCTTCCTCTCCCTTCCCTTCCCTTCCCTTCCTCTCCCTCCCCTTCCCTTCCCCCTTCCATTCCCTCCCCTTCCCTTCCCTTCCTCTCCCTTCCCTTCCCTTCCCTTCCCTTCCCTTCCCTTCCCTTCCCTTCCCTCCCCTTCCCTTCCCTTCCCTTCCTCTCCCTTCCCTTCCCCTCCCTTCCCCCTTCCATTCCCTCCCCTTCCCTTCCCTTCCTCTCCCTCCCCTTCCCTTCCCTTCCCTTCCCTTCCTCTCCCTTCCCTTCCCTTCCCTTCCTCTCCCTTCCCTTCCCTTCCCCCTTCCATTCCCTCCCCTTCCCTTCCCTTCCTCTCCCTTCCCTTCCCTTCCCTTCCCTTCCCTTCCCTCCCCTTCCCTTCCCTTCCCTCCCCTTCCCTTCCCTTCCCTTCCTCTACCTTCCCTTCCCCTCCCTTCCCCCTTCCATTCCCTCCCCTTCCCTTCCCTTCCTCTCCCTTCCCTTCCCTTCCCTTCCTCTCCCTTCCCTTCCCTTCCCTTCCTCTCCCTTCCCTTCCTTTCCCTTCCCTTCCTCTCCCTTCCTCTCCCTTCCCTTCCTCTCCCTTCCCTTCCCCTCCCTTCCCCCTCCCCTTCCCCTGCCCTTCCTCTCCTCTCTGTGTGCCTGGCCTCTCCTTCCCTCTCTGTTTCTTGCCCTTCCTTCCTTTATTATTATTATTTTTTTGTTGGTTAATCACCCAAGGATATTTTTTGAGGTTTTCATTTTTTTTTTCTTAGAGACAGTGGGAGAGTGGAGGGGGGGAGAGTGAGGGAGAGAGAAACATCTGTATGAGAGACGCACATGCCCCCGCCTGGGCTGGGATGGGACCTGCGACCCAGGTGCGTGCCCTTGACTGAAAATTGAACCCATGGCCCTTGGGTGTGCGGCCAGCACTGACCACTGACCACTGCGCCCACCGGCCAGGACCAGCAGGCTAGTTTCTCGGTGGGTCACTGTGTGTGGCCGCAGATGGTGTGAGAAATCTCCCATGGCCCGGGCGGGAGAAGGGCTCCCCCCCTGCCTCTCGGGCGTGTGACTGAGGACAGTTCAGGGGTGCTTGCCCGCATCGGGGCTCACCTGAGAGCTCCCCTGTCCCCGGTGACGCCCAGGGGCCTGTGGGGCGTTGCTTTGAGACGATGGGAATACCCTTCCTTGTCCTCACTCCCGGGAACCGGGCCTCCTGTGCTGTTTGCAAACTGAGTTTCCTTCTATTTAAAATATATATTTACGAGTATCGCCCCGGCTGGTGTGGCTCAGTGGGTAGAGCGTCAGCCTGCAGACTGAAGGATCCCGGGTTCGATTCCGGTCAAGGGCACATGCCCAGGTTGCGGGCTCCATCCCCAGTGTGGGGCTGCAGGAGGCAGCCGATCCATGATTCTCTCTCATCATGGATGTTTCTCTCTCTCCCTCTCTCCCTCTCCCTTCCTCTCTGAAATCAAACAATCAATAAAGAAATAAATATATATGCTTATTGATTTCAGAGAGGAAGGGAGAGGGAGAGAGAGAATCACCGATCGGTTGCCTCCTGCACCCCCACCCCCACCGCCCCCACTGGGGATGGAACCCACAACCCAGGCATGTCCTCTGACCGGGAATCGAGCCGTGACCTCCTAGTTCAGTGATGGCGAACCTATGACACGCATGTCAGAGGGGACACTCGAACTCATTTTTTTGGTTGATTTTTCCTTGTTAAATGGCATTTAAATATATAAAATATCAAAAATACAAATCTTTGTTTTACTATGGTTGCAAATATCAAAAAATTTCTCTATGTGACACGGCACCAGAGTTAAGTTAGGGTTTTTCAAAATGCTGGCACAACGAGCTCCAAAGGTTCGCCATCACTGTAGTTCATAGCTGGACGCTCAGCCACTGAGCGACGCTGGCCGGGCCGGAGGCCTCTCTGGCTAAGCCCGCCTCCCTGGCTGATTGCAGGCGGCCGGGGCAGCCGGCTCGGAACTGGGTGACCCCAACCCGAATGCAGCCCGGAGCCCCTCCAGCGACCTCTGTGAGGCTGGTGAGTGAGCACCCGTCTTCCGGAGCCTTCGCCTTCGGCTCACCTGACCCGGAGGGCTCAGCCCTGGTGCAGAGCTTCGGGCGCCCGGGGCCCTGGGGGGTGGGGGAGCCTGGTGGGTGGGCCCCTCCCAGCAGGTACGCTGGCACCCACCGCTCACCCGCCCTCCCCCCCTCCTGGGCTCTCTCCTGACAGAGGGACTCTGTGCTTACTCAGATGGAAGTGGGGGGCATGCCCAGGCTCGCTGCTCCCCAGGAACCCCCTGTCAGGAGCCCGTCCCCTCAGGGCGGTGATGGGGACACCCAGGCTCGTTCACTCTCAGGAGGAGGCTCTGAATCAGCCCCAGAGCAGCCGGGAGCCCCAGCTTCCAGGCCTTGCTCTGCCCGCCCTCCAACCGCCCCCTCCTGGCCAGTCCCCCGCCAGAACCCTGGCCCCTGTGGAGCCTGGTCACCCTGCAGCCCCCACACCTGCCCCCCCCTCACAGACAGGGGCGCACACATCAGTGAACCTGCCTTCAGGGGTCCCCTCTTTGTAGGGGCCGACCTCACCTGCTCCCATCACCCTCCACCCCCACTCACCCCACCCCCACCCACACACGCCTCCTGTCAGCCAGGAGCTTCCTGGGGCTCCAGCTCAGGGACTGAATCCCCAGCCCCAGCCCCGGACCACGCACCTGCCCTCCCCCGGCACACGCGCCATGCACACCCGGCACCGTCCCGCGTCCGCACATCTGTGCGCGCGCCCGCAGGAATGACGGAGACACAGCTGCCCACACGCAGTCTGAGGGGCTGGGCGCCTGCAGGGACGTGTGGCTCTGCCCCAGGACAGCCTTCGCCTTCGCGGGGGGCGCGGGGCCAGGCGGGCTCCTGCGGGCGTGGCCGGGCTTCTTGCTCGTTTCCCGGCTGCCCTGGCGAGTGGCCCCGGGAGCTGCAGAGCGGCCCGGTGCAGCGCGGGGTAGAGGCGGGGTCGGCGGGCTCCAGTGTGCACACCCACCCCCTCTGAGCCGACCTGCGGGGGGGGGGGGGGATCCGTAAAGGCCGAGGGGGAGGCAGGTCCCCAGTTCCTGGGACACATGGAGCCGAGGCTCAGTCCAGAACATTCCAAGGAGACAGAGGCGAGGGTTGGTGCTGTGCAGGGGCCTGGCCTCGGGGACCAGGACGGGTGGGTGCCGGGCCCCACCTCACCTCTGTGCCACCCCTGCCCAGGCCACTACGTCAGCGCGGACTGCACCATGGGCCAGGCCGTAAAGTGCTGTCCGTGCCCCCCTGACTCCTTCCTGGCCCACCCCAACAGGGCACAGTCCTGCTCGCCGTGCACCCAGTGCCGGGAAGGTAAGTGGGCGCCGTCGGGCGGGGGGTGGTGTCTGTGTCGTGTAAAGCAGCCTCCCCGGGACCTGCCTGGGGGGGTCGCCCCGAAGGCAGTGATGACGGGGCCCAGGCGCTGGGCCGCCAACGCCATCACGGGCCTGCATGCTTGCCGAGCGCAGGAAGCGAAGCCGCGATGGGGAGTGTGAGGGCGCGGCAACGCACAGCCTCGCTCCCAGGACACACAGGGGCCTGGCCCTCAGCGCTAGGAAGGTTCCACTGAGCTAAAATCATAGCAATAATAGTAACGATGATAATAAAATAAGCTGCAGTGGAGAGAGACGCAGGCATGGCAGGGAGGACGAGGCCTCAGGGGTGGACGTGCCTACAAGGAGCCCTGAGGTCCTTGGTGTGCAGGGCTCTGTGCTTGGGCGTCGCCCCGTCGACCAGGGTCAGGGCACGTGTCTAGGTCGCTGGTACAATCCCCAGTCGAGAGCGGGAGGAGGCAGCCGGTCAGCGTCTCAATCATCGACTTTCTCTCTCCCTCCCCCACCCCCTCCCCCACCCCCTCCCCCACCCCCTCCCCCTCTCCCTTCTCTCGGAAGATCAGTAAGAACACCCTGGTCGGTTTGGCTCAGTGGGTGCGGGTCAGCCGGGGGCTGAGGGGTGCAGGCTGCACACCCCTCATGGCGGGCTCAGGCCCTGGCCGCAGTTGGGTTGTGGGAGGGAGGCTCTCATCACTGTCTGTTTCTCTCTCTGTCTCTCCCCTTCCCTCCAATCTCTCTAAAAACATCAGGGGGGCCCGGCCGGCTTGGCTCAGTGGTTGAGCATCAACCTGAGAACCAGGAGGTCAGGGTTCCATTCCCTGTCGGGGCAGATGCCCAGGTTTCGAATCCCCGGTAGGGTGCGTGCAGGAGGCAGCTGGTCAGTAATTCTCTGTCATCACTGATGTTTCTCTCTCTCCCTTCCTCTCTGAAATCAATAAGAATATATATATATTTCTAAAAAAATTTTTTTAAAAAAGCATTTTCCAAAGGTCTAAACTTGAAGATTTTTTTAAAAATCAATCAAAATATAATTAAAGAAAAAGAAAGGGTCTCTGAGAGTGAAGAGGAGGACCGTCTTATGTCCGCCAGAGCCGGTGCCGCACGTGGGAGCAGGGCAGTGGGGATCCTGGCCCGACGGGAGACGGGAGACAGTGCCAGCCTCGGAGGAAACACTGGGTGTGGTGGGTGACGTTCCCACGGGCCGACCCCACTCCCCACCGCCCGCCCGCCTCCGTCTGGACCGGGGCCCACTCTCCCCCGTGTGTCAGAGCTCGGCCGGTGTGCGGTGGCGTCACCGGGAGCCTCCCATGTCCACTGGCAGAGTCCCAGCCCTGGTGCCTGACCCAGCCTCCCCTCCCCCCGCAGACCAGGAGATGGTGAGTGACTGCACCCCGAAACAGGACCGGAAGTGCCAGTGCAAGACCGGGGAGTTCTACTGCGACTCTGAGCACTGCCTGGAGAGCTGCTACCCGCTGCACCAGGTACGGCCTCGGGGCGCCGGCAGCCGCTCAGCCTGGGCCCCCGCACCCCACCCCCAGTGGCGTGTCTGCTTCGGGTTCTGCCGCTGCCCCTCGGTTCTCCCCTCTGTGACCTGGTAGCACCTGCCACGTGGAGGCGCCTGCAGATGAAATCCAACCAGTGGCCTGGCTGTTCCCACCGGGGGCCGCCCTGGGGCCAGGCTCCGTCCACCCAGAGCCACGACCCGCTCGTCCCACCAAAGCCCCCGTGGAGTCGGCACAGAAGCCAAAGCACAGAACCTGCCCGGGACTCCAGGGGTGGAGGCGGGGGCTTGGGAGAGGGCAGAGGCCTGAGGAGGGAGGGAGGTGGGAGCCATAGACGGTTCCAGAGGAGGCGGCTCGGGGCAGAGGAAGAGCAGTGAGCCCGGTGCCCTGTCCCAGCTGCAAGGCCGTCCCCGCAGCAGGGCCCTGGTTCTGTTTCAGGCGCCGGTCCTGGCGGCTTCACAAACCTCGGGAATAATTCTCTTCAGGCCCGCAGCCCGGGAGCCCGAAACCCGGGTGTGGGCAGGGCCGGCCCCGCGGGCTCTGGGAGGACCCTCCTGCCTCCTGGGCTCTGGGTGGGCTACGATGGGGGGACCTTCTGGGGAGATATGACAGTGGTAAAACCGTTGGCATAATAGCTCCCTTTTTAAAAGAAATAGTTTTTTTATTGATGTCAGAGAGGAAGGGAGAGGGAGAGAGAGGAACGGCAATGATGAGAGAGAATCATGGGTCGGCTGCCTCCTGCACGCCCCCCACTGGGGATGGAGCCCACAACCCGGGCCTGTGCCCTGACCGGGAATCGCACCGGGACCTCCTGGTTCCTAGGCCGATGCTCATCCCCTGAGCCCCCCGGCGGGCAGAGCAGCGCACTTTGTGAGGCGCGTTGTGGGCCCTTCAGTACAACTCAGACCATGTGAACTGTGGCCCTGGGACCTGACAAGTCCAAAGTAGGGGCCGCCTGCAGGTCCGGTTCGATCAGGGCTCTGCTTCTCTGGACTCGCTTGCCTGCCCGTCTCCATGGGCTTCCTCTCGGGGCTGCTCCCTCTCGGTGCGGCTGTGGCTCTGGCAGGTGCAGTCCTCAGAGCCGCACCCCAGGGCCCCGAACTCCCTCGCTGTGCTCTCGGCGGTCCCGGAGCCGGGTGGCCGATGGTCTGGGAAAGCCCGGCACAGGCTGCCAGAGCCCGGGGCCCTTCGGGGCGGGGGCCGGCCTGGCCGGGAAGTGATGCTCGGGTCCTTCACTCCTTCCTCTCAGCTGTGCCGGCGCCACCCTCCAGACCTGCAACGCCACGAGGGACACCGAGTGCGCCCCAGCAGCCCGGCCAGAGCCAGGTAAGCGGCCCCGCCTCCTCCACGGCAGCCAGCCTGTGCACAGAGGGCGCCGACCGGCTCTGGGCCGGGGTCCGTGCTCAGCTCTGCCCCGTAGAAGAGAGGCTGCAGGCAGGAAGTGGTGGGTGTGCGTGTCCGGGTGCCAAGAAAACGCTATTTTTTTCTAATATATTTCTGTTGATGTCAGAGAGGGAGGGAGAGGGAGGGAGGGAAACATCCATGATGAGAGAATCATGGACCGGCTGAGGGACGTGCTTCCCCGCTACCGCGCTCTGTGCCCCCAGGACCCCCAGCCGGTTCCCTGGCTGTCAGCGCCTTGGTTGTGTCTGTGGTTGCCATTGTCATTGCCATCGGCATCCCCATCGCCATCACCATCGCCATCGCCTGGCGGAGAAGAAGAGGTAAGCGGAGGAGAGCGCTCCGGACGGGAGAGCAGCAGCGCGGCCGGGGTCCCGGCAGGCTCTTGACCGGCGTTTTCCATTTAAAATACAGCTGCGCTCACTTCCTATTCATTTTTAATATATTTTTATGGATCTCAGAGAGGAAGGGAGAGGGAGAGGGAGACATCAATGATGAGAGAGAATCATAGATCAGCTGCCTCCTGCGGGCCCCACACTGGGGATCGAGCCTGCAACCCGGGCTCGATGTGCTCTTGACTGGAATCGAACCTGGGACCCTTCAGTCCACAGGCTGGTGCTCTATCCACTGAGCAACACCTGCCAGGCCGCCAGGTGCTTTCTGGAACCCCATCCTCTCGGGCAGCTCTGGGAGGTCTCCCCACTTCACAGGTCAAAGTTCCGGCAGCCCGAGCCCACGAGGCTGCAGAACTCGCCCAGGCCTCCATCCCAGCCAGGCTCCCCTGGCCGCAGCCTAGTCCGTCCTGCGCCCCCACCGCTTCTGGGAGCAGGAGAGCAAGCGCAGGGCCAACCCCCGAAAACCCATCCCCCGCCCCCAGGGCTGCCGCCTCCCCGGGTCCTGGGTCCCTTCTCCAGGGTCATGGGCTCCAGGACGAATGAGCTGCAGGCAGGTCAGGAGCCACGCCGGGTCCTGGCCACACGCACCTTCCGGAAATGTGAGTCCGTCTTCCTCTGGTTTCCTTTTTCAGCCACAAGAGGCTTATTGTGAACTCGGACATGAGGTCCCGGGACGGGACTGGAAGATGCTTATGACGTCAGTTGGGCTGGAAGAAAATGGCTTTGAGATGCGAGACCATGGAAGCCCCGGATCCCGCAGCCCCGCGTGGTAGTGAGATGCTGCTTGTCAATAAAAAAATATATTTTTAAAAGTCTCTTGCGTTGGCTTTCGGGCGGGGCCCACACGAGGGGAGGCCTGGCCCTGCCGTGACCTTGGCGGGTGTCAGAGGTCACAGCACCCAGTTTCTCTCCGGGGTCCATCCCTTTGGCGCCTCCATGATCCCCAGGTGGGCCGAGCGCCTCCTGCCCTGAGGAGAGTCCCTGTAAAGCTTCCCCGGGGGGGGGGGGGGGTCAGGGCAGGCAGGAGCGTTACTGCCTGGGTCCCAGGGGCCCTGAGCTGGTGGGCGGGACCCGCTGAGGGTGCTGGGTGGCCCCGTCCCCCAGGCTCTTCCCAGGCGCTGCACCCCGCGGGCTGGAGGGTTGTCTCTCTGCCCCCAGCCCCCTCCCTGGCTCCTCGGTCTCTGAGTCCTGGGATGCCCCCTTGGCCAGGAGCCGGGCGTGGCATGAACTGGGTGACATGTATGAGCAAGTGGAGGACAGGCACCCAGTGGCCACTCTGAGCTGTCATTTCTTCAGCTGGACGAGGCCTTTCTTTTTCCTTTTTTTGGTTAATCTTCACCTGAGGATAGATTTTTGGCGAGAGCGAGAGCGAGAGTGAGAGGGAGAGGGAAGGAGGGAGAAACATGGATGGGCTGCCACTTGCATGTATCCCAACTGGGACCAGAGATTGAACCTGCGACAAGGCACGAGCCTTGACCAGGAATCAAACCCGAGACCCTTTGGTGTGCAGGCTGGCGCTCTACCCACGGAGCAACATGGGCCAGGGCTCAGAGACGTGGGTTTTGTTTTGTTTTTTATTGATTTCAGAGAGGGAGAGAGAGAAACATCCATGATGAGAGAGAATCACTGATTGGCTGCGTCCTGCACACCCCCGCTACTGGGGACCGAGCCCACAACCCGGGCATGTGCCCTTGACCAGAATCGAACCCGGGACCCTTCAGGCCACAGGCTGATGCTCTATCCTCTGAGCCAAACGGGCCAGGGCCAGGGACCATTTTTAAGTGCCTCCTAAGATGTTCTTCTAGCCAAAGGCTGTGTGACCTAATACATCCTTCGATACCTGAAACTCCAATGAGAAAGAATGTGCGCAGCCCTACGTTCAGAGCAAGTGCCCTCAGCAGACGCGTGGGTAAAGCCGGGCACGTTCCGCCTGGAGAACATGCAGCCGTCAGAAAGGAGGGTCTCTGACCCTTCGCGACAGACGGAGGGACCTGGAGCGGATTCTGCTGAGCCAAGAAGCCGGTCAGAGAAAGACAAGTATCACGTGATCTCACTCATGTGGAACCTAACGAACAAAATAAACTGATGAACAACGTAGATCCAGAGCCTTGGGAGCAGGGACCAGACTGTGGCCTCTCAGAGGGAGGGGGTGGGGGGGGGGGTGGGAGGGAAGAGACCAACGTGAGGCCTGTATCAGTGAATCATGCTTTCCCATCAGAAGTGAGGTGCATTGAATTCGCCCCTCCAGCCCCCAGGGGACGCCCTGTTCTGACCTTTCTTATATACAGCCCATGTCTCTTTACGGTTTAATCTATAAACACTTTAAAAACAAAAAGGCCATAAAATATGACAATTTAACAAAAAGGAAGGGAAATATACCGTAAAAAAATGAAAATTGAACAATAATGATAAGCAGCAAGAAAGTCAAAGAAACCCACAAAAATGTTCACCGGACAATCCCCTGCGGCGGTAACAGGGAAACTGACTCCGCGCGCATTCTCTCTCGTTTTCGCGGGGAGACTTGGGTTTTCAGGTGGCGAAGCGAATTGTTCAGACGGGAGACGGTGCAGCCTGCGGTTCCACTGTCACTGGGTCTGCTGTGCCCTGGGTCGGGTGGTCTGAGCTCTGCCCTCTGGTTGGGGAGGAGAAGGGCCGACCATTCGCTCCTAAGTGTCCGTGGTTGAGGGACGATGGGGTTGAGGAGGCTGCAGCCGCTTGGCATCTAGTCTTTGTAGCTGCGAACCGCTGGTTCCCTGTCTGCTTGTTCCCTGTCCCCGTGTCTCCCGCCCTCGGAGCGGCCTCGCCTCCCTGCAGCCTGGCGCTCTGTCCAGCACCCAGCGCGTCCTGGGGACGCCACTCCAGCCAGGCAAGTAGGAACTACAACTCCCAGAATGCCCCGGGCGGCTGCCTAGTGACCGGACGCGGGGCGGGACTTCCGGCAGTTGCATCAGATTCTGGGAAGCTGTGGCCGGGGAGCGGGTCGGGATTCCTAGGATGGCAGGTTCCTCCGCGGAGCAGGGTGAGTGAGCGCGGCGTGGGTCTCCCTCCCGGGCCTGGCGGGGGACCCGGGCGACAGCGGCGGGTTCTGGGCTGGGCGGGGGCGGGGGCCGAGGCGCCGGGACGCCGTGCTCTGCGGGGCCGAGGGGAGACCCCGGCCTGGCGGGGTGAAGCGGGCCCGGGGCGGGGGCGGGGGCTGCCCCTGATCTCGGGGTGCGGGACCATCCCCGCCGCACCCCCCCCCCCCCGATCCGTCCCGCCTTGGGTTGAGCCGGGTCCCCGCTGCCCCCGCTGCCCCAGGGCGGGCCGAGCTCCCCGGCGTCCGGGGGTGCGCGGGGCTGGCGCTCGGGGAGACGGGCTGGGACGCGGGGGCGCGCGCCGCACCGGACAGGCCGGGGTTCCGAAGGCTTTCCCCGCGGCGGGCACACGGCGGCCTGGGGTCCGCCCGGCCGGGGCGTCCGGACTCGCTTTATCGCCCGGGAGGCTCCGGGAGCAGCTGCGCGCGGCCCGCCGGTGCCTGCTGTCCCCGGGGAGGGCCGGGGCGTCCGCGGGGACCTCCGGGAGCCGCGCTGTCGGTGCAGAGCGCCGTGTGGGCGGCTCCCGACCGCGGGCAGCCCGGTCCTGTGCCCTGGGCTGGCGAGCGGTGCCGGGTCTCCTCGGGCCGGGCTCCCAGGCCCGGAGCTCGCTGAGTGGGCGCCTCCGAGGCCAGGGCTGCTGCGCCACAGCAGCACCCACCCTCCAGGCACCGGTGCCACCGACAGGTGCGCCCGGATTCCAGCCCGTCTCCACCCGCCGGGCCGGGCAGCCTCAGATCCACCCACACACACTCCCCTGGGTCACCCTGGCGGGCGGGCTGGGGCTCAGCTCTGCCCCCTCCTCAGGAGCAGCCGTAGGTGAGCCCCCCCCTCCATGCGGGGTGTGGGGTGTGAGCCGCAGTGGACGGAGGCCCCGCCCCCCCGCAGGCGGTAGGAGCTGTCCAGGCGGAAAAGTGCAGCTTGGTTCTCCTTGTCTTTTAGAGGAAAGTGTGTTCTTGGCTCATTCGTTGTCCTTGTTAATTCTCACCCGAGGGTGTCTTTCCCATTGATTTTTAGAGAGAGGGGAGAGAGAGAGAGAGAGAGAGAGAGAGAGAGAGAGAGAGAGAGAGAGAGAGACATTGATGTGAGAGAGACATTGATGTGAGAGAGACACATCGATTGGTTGACTCCTGCACACGCCCCAACTGGGACTGGGGATCAAATCTGCAACCGGCGTACGTGCCCTTGACTGGGATTCGAACCCGCAACTCTTTGGTACTTGGGCCGACGCTCTAACCACTGAACCACCGGACAGGGCTTGTTCGTTTTTGAACGTAAGTGACATTGTTTTTGCTTTCCCTTTCTTTCTTTTTATTTTTTTAACTAGAGGCCCAGTGGATGACATTCGTGCACTGGGCGGGGGGGGTCCCTCAGCCTGGCCTGCGCCCTCTTGCGGTCCAGGGGCCGTCAGTGGGACATCCTTAGTGTTCACCAGCCGTGAGCCTGGCTTCTGGCTGAGTGGTCGGCCCCCTGGTGGCCAGTGCGTGTCATAGCGACCAGTCGTTCCACCATTGGGTCCATGTGCATATTAGCCTTTCATTATATAGGATAATAAGGATTAAGTTTTATTTTAAATGGTAAAAATTTACACATACTTGTTTATAAAAGAGGTGGTAACATTAGACCAGTGTAAAGCATCACAGAATTCAAAATCACAATTTGGATCTTCAAGATTCCAGTTTGTCTGCCATTCAGTCCAACGCGGTCAGTGTTCAGAGAAAATTCTCTACCGGGTACCCTGTTCTCCATCGTCTTCCTTTACCACCGGCATCTCACCCGGGAGGATAGCGACTCCACAGTGGTGGCTCCCGTCTCTGGCCATTGTTCTGTAGCCGTCCTTGCCCCAGGCGTCACCCCGGCCGTTCTCGACAATCCAGGCTTTACTGTCACTCGGTTCTTCTCCTTCAAAGCCGTAGCCGCCACCAGGACGCCCTGACCTGGACCTGCGCCCCTGCAGCGCCGGCCCTAATAGATGCCGTCTTCACGGAACTGGAGCCAAGGTGGCTGCATCTGTAGCAACAGAGGGGGGGCCCGCTGAGCCGCTGCCTGCTGAGGGCACCTCCCGCTGAGGGTGCCCACGGAGCCGGCGTCGTTGGCAGCAGAGACCACGGACCTGAATCTGCAGGGTCCGACCTTTGCCTGGTGGGGGTAGGACTGAACCTCCTGGAAGGCAGTGGTCCTTGGGCCGGAGCCTGGGAGCAGCGCACACGCTCTGCTCACTCCGCGAAGTGCGCTTGCCGGTTCCCCGGATCAGCTGTCCTTCAAGGGCACCGGTTGCGCTAAATGCCCAGCAAGAACCACAGTGACCCTGGTCTTCACGGGAGTTACAGGGCCGACTGCTCTCTAGCCCGCCGCTGGGGGAAAGTGAGGTTCCCACACTCCCTCCTTCCCTCGGGCCTCTGGTCTGGATGGCCGTCCAGCCCCTGCCTGCGTCTTCACGGTCCTGTCACCACAAGCCTTCGTTGCCACGGCGAGGCTGTGTCCACGGCGAGGCTGTGTCCACGGCGAGGGCTGTGTCCACGCTGAGGCTGTGTCCATGGCGATGCTGTCCATGGCGAGGCTGTGTCCACGGCGAGGCTGTGTCCACGGTGAGGGCTGTGTCCATGGCGATGCTGTGTCCACGGCGAGGCTGTGTCCATGGCGATGCTGTCCACGGCGAGGCTGTGTCCACGCTGAGGCTGTGTCCATGGCGATGCTGTCCACGGCGAGGCTGTGTCCACGCTGAGGCTGTGTCCATGGCGATGCTGTCCACGGCGAGGCTGTGTCCACGCTGAGGCTGTGTCCACGGCGAGGGCTGTGTCCATGGCGAGGCTGTGTCCACGGCGAGGGCTGTGTCCACGCTGAGGCTGTGTCCACGGCGAAGGCTGTGTCCCTGGCTGTGCAGGCCCATCCTCGTCATATTCTCCAACTGCGCTCCTCCATCCTCTTCATTCTGGAGGCACACGTGTAGCCTGCCTCTCTGTTTCCTTTACCACCAAGTCACCTTCCCGGTGGATTCCCAGACGGAGGGGAGAGAACCCAGAGCCGTGGCTGGAGGTCTGCACTTGGGGGAGCTGTTCCCAGCACCACCGGCAGGGGGCGCCGTGGAGTCATTGCCGGGAAGCGTGCCCCCCGAGCGGCTTTCTGCTTTAACCCCCAGAGCCGGCCCCTCCCTGAGGCCCTCTGGACGGTTCCCCGTCGCCCACCCAGCCAGGCAGCTTCTGCGTGTTGCCCCCACGGGTGCCGTCGCGCCTCTAACCCTCCGTCGGGCTTTGGAGCCGCTGAAGCTTCCCAGGTCCAGGCCCGGGAAGAGGGAGATCCAGGTTTCCAAAGCCCGCGGGGCCCGCCGGCAGGTGCAGGCAGCGCGCAGGGCCCGTCTCCCACCCGCTTCCCGTTTTGCTGCCTCCGACCCTGGGGTTGGGAGCCTTGGTGAGCGCGGCTGGTGTGGGGGCTGGTGCTGGGCCGGGATAACCGCCCAGGATGCCCGATGCCGACGGGTTTTCCTGGTCTTTGACCTCAGGGCATCTCCGGCCAGGCTCCGCCCGGGACTGAGCCTCCAGCGCTCGCGTTGCCGCCACCCACACAGCCCGTTCCCAGCGTCCCCTCCTCGGGGGACGTCTGTGAGATGCCAGAGGCTCCCCAGAACCAGCGGGGGCTGGTAGTCTCGGTTCCTGAGGCTGATGGTTCCCCAGCTTGGAGTCCTCCAAAGTGACCATCTTCCGCCCTGGCCAGTGTGGCTCAGTGGATAGACCGTCGGCCTGTGGACGGAAGGGTCCCGGGTTCGATTCCCATCGAGGGCTTGCACCTCGTTTGCAGGCTCCTCCCCGGCCTGAGCTCTGGTTGGGGCGCGTGCAGGAGGCAACCCAGCGATGTGTCTCTCACATCAGTGTTTCTCTCTCTGTCTCCTCCCTCCCACTCTCTCTAAAAATAATGGAAAATTTTATAAAAAGAAGCGAGCATCTTCCCAGCCCATTTAGGAGGCCCTCGTCCCGTTCCGAGTCCCTCCCTAAGTTGACTCAGACTTGGTCACCAGCTTCTCCCGCAGCCCCAGCATCTGCTGGGAGGGTGGGCGGCAGGCAGGGGCGGGGCGGGGCGGGCGGACCGGGCAGAGAGGAGTGGGGTCGGGCGGGAGCTCTGGCACTGGGCCCTGACTAAGGGCTGCGTGGCTTCCGGCAAGTTCCCCAGGCCAGAGGGGGCGCGTGTTCAAGGTCGGGTCGGCCCCGGGCCGGGTCTGCCTTTGGCTTTGGAAGTTTCTCTGTCCCCTCCTCGGGGAGGGCGAGGGGAGAGGCGCCCGAGGCAGGGAGGCCAGGAGGGACCCAGGACAGTGGTGGCCTGGGCCGGCCGCAGTGGGCAGGCCTGGGTGGGCGCAGGTGCCATGAGGGAGGAAGAGGTGGAAGTGCCCAGCTTCCGCCCCGTGGGGAACGTGGTCTCCCTGGGACCTGTGCCCAGGTTTGGGGTGAGACATGAGGCCCTGGGGCACCCCAGGCACAGGTGAGGGCTGGACGTGGGGGCTGGCGCTCGGGAGGGAGGTGGGCTGGAGGGCCCCGGGGCAGGAGGCCTGTGGAGGAGGCCGTGGGCTCTCGGCTGCCTTCCAGCCCGTTTCAGAGCCCGCAGGCGCGTCCCCCCGGGAACTTGACGGGGGGAGGGGGTGCCCTGCTCAGATGCCCTGCCCACTCGGAGCTGACCTGCTTTTGCTTCCTCCCGACGCGCTGAGGGCAGCGGCTGCAATTACCCTGTGACTGTCTGCCCGCCGACGGGCTCCCGGCCTCAGTGCCCTCCCGGCGGCCGCCCTGCCCTCTGGCACCGGCTGCCCCAGACAGTGCACCGCGTGTGACGCCGGGGAACCCTCGGGCCCCATAATGACAGGCGCAGCTCGGGCGGTGCCGACGGAGGGAGCTGCTCGTAAAGGCCTCGCTGGCGCTGCTGTGCCGGGCGGACGGGCTGTGCCGGGCGGGCGGGCGGGCAGCATTACGAGGGGTTGGCAGCGCCCGGCTACAGGTTAGGCTTCACTAGGCTGTGTGGCCGCGTGGTGCTTAGAGCGCTTGGCGTGTTTTCATTGTTATAAAAAACGCGTTTATCTGCCGAAACCAGTTTGGCTCAGTGGATAGAGCGTCGGCCTGCGGACTGAAGGGTCCCAGGTTCGATTCTGGTCAAGGGCATGTACCTTGGTTGCGGGCACATCCCCAGTGGGGAGTGTGCAGGAGGCAGCTGATCGATGTTTCTCTCTCATCGACGTTTCTAACTCTCTATATCTATCTTCCTCTCTGTAAAAAATCAATAAAATATATTTAGAAAAACAAACAAACAAACAAAAAACGCGTTTATTGAGGACAGCGTGAGGGGGAGGGGACACGAGGGGATGAACTTTCCTGGACCCCACCCCACAGGTGGGGGTGAGGGTGGGGGGCTGTCCTCCCTGGGCGGGCGGGTGGGGGGCACTGAGTTATAGGCTGCGCTGCGGTCCGGCCCGGTGACTGCGTGTGTGCAGGGCCGGCGCCTCCTGCCCCACGAGCCGTGTCCAGTGCTGGCACGTGTGTGCGTGTGTGTGTGTTGGGGGGGGCCGTGTGAGCGGGGTGGGGGCCGTGTGAAGGGGGGAGGGGTGCTGTGTGTGTGTGGGGTGGGGGCCGTGTGAAGGGGGGAGGGCTGGGGACCGCGGGCCCCGCAGGTGTGAGTAGAGCCGAGGGGGAGCGGTTGCGGGACGCGGTGGCGCTGGCGGAGGCGGGTGCTCACTGTGTCCTGTTCCCCTGGGAGCTGCCTCCCCGTGAGGACGGGGCCGGCGGGTGAGACCACCTCTCTCTCTCCCGCAGGTAAAGGCCGGCGCGCGCAGCCCCCATGGACCCCGCCGGCCGGCACCGAGCCCTGCAAGCTGCGCCTGTACAACAGCCTCACCCGGAACAAGGTCAGCCCGGGGCCCAGGCGGGGGGTGGGGACGTGCCGTCAGCCTGTTGGGCCCGTGAGTCCGGGTGTGAGACCTCGCTGCTCACCGGGCGCCCTTCCTGCGGCCGGGCAGCGCTGTGCTCTGAAGCCGGGCACCCTGGGCACGCCTGGCACACAGGGCACGCCTGGCACACAGGGCACGCCTGGCACACAGGGCACACAGGGCACGCCTGGCACACAGGGCACACCGGGCACGCCTGGCACACAGGGCACGCCTGGCACACAGGGCACACAGGGCACGCCTGGCACACCTGGCACACTGGGAACACTGGGCACGCCTGGCAGGAAGCCCGCCCTCCGCCTGCGGGTGTGGAGGAAGCCCCGGTCGTTCAGAGCGGCCGTGTGTCGGCTGCTCTAGACGCCTGGTGACAGGCCTGTCCCTGTGGCCTGCGGGACAGGAAAGCCGGCGTGGGCGGGGTGGGCTCCGCGGGGATAGCCGTGGCCCCAGCGGTCGGGCCTGTGGGGTTCCCATCAGTGAGCGCACAGCGGACGGGCCCCCGGGGATGCCGGGCCCCGGATGGCCTGAGGCTGCGGGCGGTGGGGGGTGGGGGGGAGGGGGCCCCACTTCTAAGCTGCTCCCTCGGGTGCGGGCTGGGCAGGTGCTCGGGTCTCCCCGGGGACAGGACAGCAGCGCCCACCTCCCGATTGCTGCCCCGCTTGCTGCCCCGCTTGCTGCCCCGCTTGCTGCTGGGAGCCAGGCCAGGGCCATCCAGGTGCTCAGTGCGGCCGGGCGCACAGAGACCCCATAACAGCTGCTGATTTTGTGTGGTTTTTATTGATGTCAGAGAGGAAGTGAGAGGCAGAGGGAGAGAGAGAGAGAGAGAGAGAAATCTCAGTGATGAGAGAGAATCCTGGACCGGCTGCCTCCTGCACGCCCCCTACTGGGGTCAAGCCCACAACCCGGGCCTGTGCTCTGACCGGGAATCGAACCCTGACCTCCTGGCTCGTAGGCGGACGCTCACCCCGAGCCACGCGGCGGGGCAGCCGCCGTTGGTCGGGAAGCAGCATTTCAACGGGAAGCACAGTGGTCGCTTCCTCTCCCGCCTGCGTCCGGGGAGCAGCGCCCGGGGAGGAAGAGGGCGACCACGGGCCTCTCGCTCCGAGGAAAGTCGCCTTCGCGTCGTGTTGGCCCGTGGCCCTGCCCAGACGTTGTGACCGCTCAGACCGCACGGTCCTTGTTGAGCGTGGCGTGAAGCGCACACGGGCGTGGTGGCCGCTGGGCCGGCTGGTCCTCCGGCCGCTGCGCTCCTAGTGATGGCCGCGCCTCGTTTCTGCCGCAGGACGTGTTCGTACCTCAGAGCGGGCGGCGAGTGAGCTGGTACTGCTGCGGGCCCACCGTCTACGACGCGTCTCACATGGGACACGCCAGGTAGGGCCGCGGGCTTGCCATCTGCTGCACAGCCTGACGTTGGAAAGGGAAGTCAACCCGGAACGTTCTCTTGTTTTTTTGGATATATTTTTATTGGTTTCAGAGAGGACGGGAGAGGGTGAGAGAGACACACACGTCAATCATGAGAGAGAGCCCTGACCGGTGTGGCTCAGTGGATAGAGCGTCGGCCTGTGGACTCAAGGGTCCCAGTTTCGATTCCGGTCAAGGGCATGTACCTTGGTTGCGGGCACATCCCCAGTAGGGAGTGTGCAGGAGGCAGCTGATCGATGTTTCTCTCTCATTGATGTTTCCAACTCTCTATCCCTCTCCCTTCCTCTCTGTAAGAAATCAATAAAATATATTTTTAAAAAAATGATGAGAGAGAATCATGGATCGGCTGCCTCCTGCACGCCCCACAGCTCGGGTGGGAGGGGGTGGGAGGAGGTGGGAGGGTCCAGGCGCTGGGTTTCCTGCCTTCTGACCTGAGGCCGGCGGCCCCCGGCAGAGGTGGGCTGTGGCAGTAGCAGCCATCGCAGTAGCGGCCTTGATGTGCAGTGGCCACTGTGGCTGGGGCGGGCAATGACAGTGGCGGCCGTGGCAGTGGCGATCGTGGCAGGGGCCGCCGTGGCTGGAGCAGGCAGTGACAGTGACCGCTGTGGCAGTAGCGGCCATGGCAGTGGTGGTCGTGGCTGGGGCCGCCGTGGCTGGAGCGGGCAGTGACAGTGACCGCTGTGGCAGTAGCGGCCATGGCAGTGGCGGTCGTGGCTGGGGCCGCCGTGGCTGGGCGGGCTGGGTGTGCAGTGGGGAACGGCCTCTCTCTCCAGGTCCTACATCTCCTTCGACATCCTGAGGCGGGTGCTGAGGGACTACTTCCAGTTCGACGTGTTTTATTGCATGAACATCACGGACATCGACGACAAGGTAATGGGGTGCCGGGAGCACATTCCATTTTATTTATTTACTAGCGGCCTGGTGCAGGGATTCGTGCACCGTGAGGTCCCTCGGCCAGGCCTGCGACATCCCCTGAGGGCTCTGGATTGACAGAGGGCACAGGCCAGGCCAAGGGACCCCACCGGTGCACGATTGGGGCCAGGGATGGACCGCGGGAGGGCTCCAGGGCGTGTCCGGCCTGTCTCACCGTCCTGATCTGCCAGACCCCAGCAGGAAGCTAACCTGCCGGTCGGAGTGTCTGCCCTCTGGTGGTCAGTGTGCGTCATAGCGACCGGCCGAACGGTTGCTTAGGCTTTTACGTATACAGGTTTTGTTTTTAGTTTCTATTTTTTGTGAATCCCTGTCTGAGGATATTTTCTCCCCGGTCCCCATTGATTTCTAGAGAGAGAGGCAGGGAGGGAGGGAGGTGGGGAGAGAGAAACATTGATGTGAGAGGGACACACCAATTGGTCGCCTCCGTACTCGCTCTGACCGGGCCGGGGATTTAACCTGCAACCGAGGTACCTGCCCTTGACCGGGAATCGAACCCGAGACCCTTGGGTGCACAGGTCAGCGCTCTAACCCCTGAGCACTCCGGCCAGGACAAGATAACATGTTAAAGAAGCGACGAGGTCGGCCTGAGCCGGTTCGGTCCCGCCCTGCTGGGCGTGATGGACCCCCTGATGAGTAAAGGCCGCAGTCCATGCAGATGGCAGTGCCCAGGGACCAGCCCTGTAGAGGCAGGTTGCTCAGGACCGGGCTGGTCACATGACCACGGAAGGGGCCCTGGGGGGCCGCTGGGGCCACATTGGAACCGGCTCGAGCCAGCGGTTGGGTGCCGGAGCAGGTGTTCGCGGTCACGGGGGCCCTCACCCCGGTGCACCTGCCGCGGGCACGGACGTGGCTCTGAGCTGCACCCGTCTGGCCTTTTCCCGGCAGATCATCCGGAGGGCCCGGCAGAACCACCTGTTTGAGCAGTACCGGGAGCAGCGGCCCCGTCCGGCCCAGCTCCTGCAGGACGTGCGCGCCGCGCTGGAGGTGGGTCCCGGCTGTGCTCCCGATCCTGGTCACAGCCCGTGCGTTCGCCTGTCGCTGGCCTGGCGTAGGGGCTCCTCGGGCTCGGTGCTGAGGCCAGTCCCATCCGTGGGCGGGTGTGGCTCCTGTGGGAAACCGGAGCCTCGGCGCCCTCACCTGCCCCCACTGGCGTGCCCGTCCCTGCCGTGGGCCCTGCCCGGCCGGCCCGCTGCCCCCCAGCGCCCCTGGCCCAGGGGCAGAGCTGCGCCAGCTTTAGACTCAATCCCGGGGACCTGCAGAGTTAGCTGAAGAAATGGATTCTTCCCAACTTCGTGTTTTCGTTTTGAAGAAACAGTGTTAGAAGTCACTGCGTTACCTAGTGAATGTAGCTCACACTTTATTCCCTCTAATCATCATTATCTTTAATAATTAGAGGAATAATCACCGGTGCATTTTATCTGTGGATAAAAACCTGGAATAAAGCGACAGCTTAGCCGTCCTTTAGGGAAGGGCCATGTGGCTGTGGCACCCGTGTCACCCCCAGCACAGCCTCAGGAGGCGGCTCTCTCACCCGTTTTCTTTTCTTTCTTTTTTTAATATATTTGTATTGGTTTCAGAGAGGAAGGGAGAGGGAGAGAGAGAAACATCAAACCCTACACTGGGGGTTGAGCCCGCCCCCCGGGCATGTGCCCTGACCGGGAATCGAACCCGTAGCCTCCTGGTTCAGAGGTCGATGCTCCACTCCTGCGCCTGGCAGCCGGGCTCATGGCCATTTTTTATAGAGAAACAGGCACAGGGGTGAGGGTGGCTCAAGGTCACATGAGGTGCCTGCATTTTTAAAAAATAGATTTTACTCTTTTCCTTCATTTTTAAAAAATAGATTTTATTTTTTAGAACAAAAAACATACACACCTACAGAAAATGGGAAGAGCTAGTACCATGAGCTCCTGTGTGCCCTGCTGCTTTTGTCTTTAAGATCTTGCCTTACTGCCTAGGGACTGACCGACGCTGTTAAAGCGAGGGAGTTAACTGATACATTGTAGCTAACGGACATCCAACAGGGATACATTGTTGCTAACTGACAGCTAACAGGATGCATTGTTGCTAACGGACATCTAACGGGGATACATTGTTGCTAACGGACATCTAACGGGGATACATTGTAGCTAACGGACATCTAACGGGGATACATTGTTGCTAACTGAACATCTAACGGGAATACATTGTAGCTAACGGACATCTAACGGGGATGCATTGTTGCTAACGGACATCTAACAGGGATACATTGTTGCTAACGGACATCTAACGGGGATGCATTGTTGCTAACGGACATCTAACAGGGATACATTGTTGCTAACGGACATCAGGGTCTATTCCTTTCCTTAGTCTTCCCAGCCCGGCCTTTTCTGCCCCGGGCAACGCAGGACGCTTAGTGGCCCTGTGTCTCAGGCCCCTCTGATGGCAGTTGATCAGACTTCCTTTTTGTTTGTTTTGTTTATTTTTAATATGTTTTTATTGATTTTTCGAGAGAGAGGAAGGGAGAGGGAGAGGGAGAGAGAAAAATTAACAATGAGAGAGAAACATCATTGATCGGCTGCCTCCTGCACGCCCCCTACTGGGGATTGAGCCCACAACCCGAGCCTGTGCCCTGGCCAGAATTTGAACCGGTGACCTCCTGGTTCATGGGTGGACGCTCAGCCGCTGGGTGGACTTTGTTTTTAATGATCTGGGCAGTTTTGAGGAAAGCTGGTCAGGCACTTTGTGGGACGCCCCCTGCTGGAACGTTCCCGGTGTTCCCCCCCTCTCCCCCATGGTTGGGTTGGGGAGGACGTAGCCCCGTGTAGCCACGGCCTTGGGGAGATGGCCTCGCGGGCTGTGGCCTCTGGGGGCGGGGCCATGGAGCAGGCTCATGGGCGCTCTCTTCGCTGTTGCAGCCGCTCGCGGTGAAGCTGAGTGAGACCACGGATCCCGACAAGAAGCAGATGCTGGAGCGCATGCAGCGCACAGTGCAGCTCGCCACCGAGCCACTGGGGGAGGCCCTGCGCTCCGACCTCGCCGCAGAGGAGGTCGACCGCCGCGCGCAGGTGAGAGCCAGGCCGGCCGCTGCCTTGCGGGGCTCCACAGGGGATCCTGCGTCCTGGCACTCCGCGGGCAGTGCGCCTCCTGCCCCCCCTCCTGCCCCCCCTCCTGCCCCTTCCCACCTGTTCCCCACCCCTTCCCCCCACGCCCCTCGGATGAGCAGGAGGCAGGGTCCGGGGGTGTGGGGAGCAGCCTTCCCTCGGAATTCTTTCAGGTGGACCCTCCGGGCATTTCTTAACGGCAGCACCTGCAGAGAGAGGGCGAGAGATTAAAGTTGCAAAGAGCTGGGCGGGTACCTGCCGAAAGGCCTCCCTGCCCACAGAGTGAGGGCACCGCTACCCAGTGCCCTGGCTCCTTCCTCCCGGTGCTCCCTGCCTGAGCTGCCACATGGGGCTGTGCTGTCACCTGTCACCCTCACCCTGCAGGACCTCTCACCCCCCCCATGCCCTGCAGACCCCTCCACCCCCCCGCCCCCCCATGCCCTGCAGGACCTCCCCCCCCATGCCCTGCAGACCCCTTCTCCTCCCCCCCCCCCCATGCCCTGCAGGACCCAGCAGAGGAGCGGGATGCCCCTTCTCCTTCACACCTGCGCCCCCTGCTGGTCACCCTCTTCAACCCTGTGAAACCTGAAGGGCAGAGTGGCCGGAGGTCCGCAGAGCAGGAAGTGGCCTGCCCCACCCTGTGGTTGGCTCTGGGTGTCACCTGCTGTGTCCTCACATGGCAGGGGGCATGGGTGCTGGGTCTGAGCTCTAGGCCGAGGGTCTGGGCCCTGGTCTCGGACGAGGATGAGGGCGTCCCCCAGGTGTGCGAGAGGCCCCCGCGTGCTGGGCGTGCTGCTGGACGCCTGGGCCCCGCGCCTAGGCCTCCTCCCGCTTCCCGGTCACAGCAGTGCTGCTGGGCGTTTTCCCACTGGTTTCCCGAACACCATTTAAAAAGTCTATTTTTATTGATGTCAGAGAGGGAGAGAGAGGGGGAGAGAGAGAACATCAGTGATGACAGAATCATGGATCGGCTGCCTCCCGCGTGATCAGGGGTCGAGTCTGCAGCCCACACGCGCCCTGGCCGGGAATCGAACCGTGACCTCCTGGTTCGTAGGTCGACGCTCCACCTCGCCGGCCGGGCCTGACTTCTGTTCTATACATTGGTTCAGCCGTCGGCTACGGCCCAGCTGTGGCTGGTCTTGCAGGCTGTTCCGCGTGGGCCTGGGGCGTGTGCTGGGTGAGGCAGCTGTGGGTGCCCGGCACCGCCAGGGGCTGACGGGGCTGAGTTTCCCAGCCCAGCGGCCCGTTCCCGCGGGAGGCGTGAGGTCCCCGCCTGTGACCGGGGGCCGTCTCCTGCCCCTGCAGCTGCGGGTCTGGCCGTGGGGTGAGGCGAGTCCGGGTTAAGGCTGTGAGCTCCTCACGGCGACTCAGCTGTATCACTGTGTGTTCTCACCATTCGAGGGAGCATCAGCCACGGGAGAGGGAACCTCCCGGCCAGGGGCGCACGCGTGTGGATGGGTGTGACCCCGAGAGGCCTCACGCCTGGTCCCTGCTCCCCCAGGCGCTGCTGGAGGAGGCCCGGGATGTGCTCTCTGACTGGCTGGACGCCGCCCTGGGCAGCGGGGTGACCGACAACTCCATCTTCTCTGAGCTGCCCAGGTTCTGGGAGGCGGAGTTCCACAGGGACATGGCGGCCCTGAACGTGAGTGACCCGCTGCCCCGGCCCCGCTGTCCCTGCCCCGACCCCGGCCCTGCCGCCCGGCCCCGAGCCCCCGCTGTCCCTGCCCCGACCCCGGCCCTGCCGCCCGGCCCCGGCTGAGGGCAGGACTGAGGGCAGGACTGACCGGCTGTCCCTGCAGGTCCTCCCTCCCGACGTCCTGACCCGGGTCAGCGAGTACGTGCCCGAGATCGTGCGCTTCGTCCAGAGGATCGTGGACAACGGCTACGGGTGAGCTCAGCCCCGAGCCCCTGGCTCCCGGGGAGCGTCTCCCCATCCGAGTCGGTTCTGGGGGCAGGACCAGCGCTGTCAGAGCTGCCACTGTGAGGGGCCTGGGGCGGCGCCCAGAGGCCGGGCTGTGGCTGAAACAGCACAGCTGGCCGGCGCCCCCTGAGGGAAGGTCTGGGCCGGCGCCCTCCAGGCCGGCAGGTGCCGGAGCCTGTGTCCCTGAGCCCCGTCTCCTCGGGTCAGGACACTGTCCTGCTGACGGCCACCTGGCCCGTCCCCCCTCAGTCGCCTCTGGGAGCTGATGCAGGCACTCGGGCACTGGGTTCAGGGCTGCACCCTACGCATCTGGGGGCGCAGTACCCACCGCCCCTTTCACGCTGGCGCTCCCCTCGCGCTCCCCCTCGCGCTCCCCCTCGCGCCAGCTGCTCCCAGGAGTGAGGCCTGGGCCTCTGCGTGTGACTGTCCTTGTCGTGTCCGGCTCAGGCCGCACGGCGCCATGGATCTGAGCCCCTCGTCTCCGAGCCGGCAGGCGGCGGGCCCCTCGGTTTCGGGGTGCCCAGCGGCGGGCCCCTCGGTTTCGGGGTGCCCAGCGGCGGCTCCAGGCTGGCGTCGGGTGTGCCACACTTGCCCCGATTTCTGCTCGTTTCCAGCTACGTCTCCAACGGGTCCGTCTACTTCGATACGGCGAAGTTCGCGTCCAGCGAGGGGCACTCGTACGGGAAGCTGGTGCCCGAGGCCGTGGGGGACCAGCAGGCCCTGCAGGAGGGGGAAGGTGAGCGGGGGGGGGGGGGGGGGTGAGCGGGGGGGGGGGAAGGTGAGCGGGGGGGGGGGAAGGTGAGCGGGGGGGGGGAGGTGAGCGGGGGGGGGGAGGTGAGCGGGGGGGGGGGGAAGGTGAGCGGGGGGGGGAGGGGGGAGGGGGGAGGGCGGGGGGGGGCGCAGGTGCCGACCTAGAAGGGGTTTTAGGGATTTTCACACGAAGGCTGTGGGAAGTATTATCTTATTTATTTTTCTTGATTGATGGGGGGGGGGGCATCGGTTTGCCGCCTCACTCACTCGTGCGCTCACTGGCTGATGCCCGTGTGCCCAACGGGGAGGGAACCGCAACCTTAACTTGCGGCCTGTGGTCCCCATGCACAATGGTGAGGCTCGCAGGCGGCGAGCTGTGAGGGGTTGGGGTCAGAGCTGTCGTGCTGGGTTTTCCCCGGGTGCGTTGGCGCCCTGACCGCCGCGTCGTAGATGCTGTGCCGCTCGAAAAGCTAGCGAACCCGGGCCGCAGCACGGGCCGGCGGGCGGAGGTGGGGCCGCAGCCCCCCGGGTGGGGGGTGGGGCTGCGTGTGGGCAGCCTGGAGCCGGGCGCAGGCGGACGAGGTGGTGCGGCCGCCCCAGGGCTGGGCAGGAGCTCCCTTGGGTCCGAGTCCCACTTATGGAGGCGAAAAGCCCGGCCGCGGAGTGAAGGACGCGTCCATGTCCACGCCCACGGCAGGCCCCCCCCGCCCCCCCATCCTGATCTGAGGTTTTAAACAGACGTCAGGACCCGGTCAGGCTCTTTCGGGACCGGTAGGGGCCTCCTTGGCTCTCAGTGTCTCTCCTCGCGCCCTGAGGGACGGCCCCCCGATGGCTGGTCGTACCCATCACCTGCCGGTGTTGCCGGAAGGCAGTCTGGTCTTACAGTGTTTGTACGTTTGGCTCAAGTGACTTCCCCTCTAGGGCTCTGTCCTGCAGAAACTCCAGAACTGAAACAAGACAACAGGGAAACTCGCAGGAAGAGACTGGGTGACCATGAGCCCCGATGGCGCTCGAGGCGAGTTCATGAGGCCAAAGTCCCCCTGTCCCCGTCCCCGTCCCCCAGGGGGACCCGTGTGGACTCCGGCCAGACAGCTGACCTCCTGGTCCTGGCGCACCCCGTCCATGGGGGCTTCTCCTCCAGGAGGATGGACCCGGCCAGGGCCCCGGGGCCGGGACAGGGTGGACACACGTGGCCGTGCCTCATGGGTCACAGGTCACCCCAGGAAGCTGGGCATGTCCTCTCCTAGAGAGACCACGCACGGGGCCACACACGGGGCCGCACACACACGGGGCTGCACACGGGGCCACACACGGGGCCGCAGCCACATGAAGGCGTCCCTGCAAGTTCCCGGAGTGGCTTCTCTGTCTGGACCAGGATGAAGGCGCCCCGTCCGCACCGCAGGGACACAGGCCACACACCTGGAGGCGGTGCCCCTCCTGCCCCAAAGCCGCAGCAGAGGCCCTGGAGGCCAAGGAGGCTGCGCCCGCCACAGGGAAAGGCACGTCACCTGCGGCTCCCGTGGCTCCCACGGCCCCATCTCCTGGGAAGGGCGCCCCCGGAGAACAGGCCTCACGTGCGGACTGAGGCCAACGGAGACAGGCAGAGAGGGCGTGTGAGTGACTGGTCATCAGGCTGAGGCCGGCGATTACAACGTGGTCACTGAAAAGGGAAATACAAACCCTCAGCCCCATGGAACTGTCCCGAGTCTCCAGGAGCGCAGGGCGCCCCCGTGTGGACTGGGAGGGCGTCTGCAGCCAAGAACCTGGGCGAGAACCACAAGGAAAAATGGGCGAGGTCCCGTGTCCCCTGAAAAGCAGGCGAGAGGAAGGACAGACAGAAGCGGAGAAGGAGACGGAAGTAACGGTCGACAGCGGGCTCTGCAGACGCCCAAGCAGGACGGTTCATGGGGAGATGCCGGTGCGCGCGGACAGCAGGCCCACGGTGGACACGGGCGCTCGGCCAGCGATGTCACCGGCCCCACGGAGGTCTCAGCCGCCCCCCGACTGTCAGCCAGGGCACCGGCCGCCGTCCCTCAGACCGTCCCTGGAGTGACCCCGGCCGGCATGGCCACCGCCGTCCCTCAGACCGTCCCTGGAATGACACCAGCTGCATGGCCACGGCCGTCCCTGGACTGAACCAGAACCAGGGCTGTGCCTGTGCTTCATCGGTTCGGAGGATGCTCAGCTCCTGTGCCGGGAGGTGGTGGGGGGAGGGGGGGTTGCTGCTCTGGAGGAAGAGGCACCAGCGGCCTTTGGAGTCCGCGGCAGGAGGGGACGGGCAAAGCCTGAGGGGCCGCAGGGCAGGAACCAGACCTCCAGGTCACGCAGAGCAGGGCCCCGGAGCTGGGGGTCCCGGCCTCTGGGCCGCTGGCCGTCCTGTTAGGCAGCCTCGTCCTCCCCCGGCCGACCTCAGAGTCCACGTTCCAGAGGCGGGAGAGGCGCCCACAGCAGACAGGGGCGAGGAGGGACAGGCCTCCGAGGGACAGGCCCACCCCCCTCGCGGTCGCACTCGGCCGCGTGCCCCTGGCTGCAGGGCCGCCGGAAGCGCTGTCCCCCTCTCCGCGACGGGCTCCCCGTCTCCGAGAACAACGGGCCTGGGTGACAGCGACAGGCCCCCGACACGGCCGAGGCGCCAGCAGCGACACCGGAGGGGAGGGGCGGGCAAGGGAAAGGCCGTGTGCTTGCTCCTCTCACTGAGGAACCTCCGGCCAAGCAGCGCCTCGCCGATGGCGGCTTTGGTGGGGAGGGGAGGGGTGGAGAGCGAGACCCCTCCCTCCGCTGCAGGGTTCGTTCAGAATAGGTTCTTAAAAGTCAGAAACATCGTGGGGGCGGGGCGGGAGGGTGCCAGGCGCCCCCGCGGCCTTGAGGCTCTGGGAAGCTCGCCCGGCGGGCAGACAGGACCCGGCTGGGTGGGCGTGTGGGTGCTGCTGTGCCCGCATAGACTTAAAGCCTCAGACCTGCAGGTCAGTCGTCGGGGCCAAGAGGAACTAGGCCCTGGGCCCCGATTCCCGCCTGTTCCCAAGCGCCTCCCGCGTGCTCCCCGAGCTGGTCTCTGGGCAGCGGACCTGTTCCCGGAGCTGGCACCTGGCGTCTGTGAGGTCGGCTGCCTGTTCCGGAGCCTTCCACCAGGGGGCAGCCGCTCCCAGGACAGGCGCACTCGCCCAGCTCCTCCGGTCACCACGGGATTCTGCGAGGCCGGCCGGCGGGTCTCACTGTCACCGCCCGGTGTGTCCCGCGGGTGCCGTGTGGTCTGGAGGCCTGCGCCCACGCGCCCCTCCCCTGGGAAAGGTGTCCCCCCCTCGGTCCTGCCAGGCCCGGGCCGCAGCCCCTCCGGGCACCTCTGGCTGTGACCACAGGAGGAGGGCGAGTGTCCCATGGGCCGCCTCCGGCCAGAAGCCACCCCGGGCCTGGGCACAGAGGCACAGCCAGGGACGCCCGGGGAGACGGTCCCGGCCGCGCTGACCGGCCCTCTGTCCACACAGGCGACCTGAGTGTCTCCGCAGAGCGCCTGAGCGAGAAGCGGTCCCCCAACGACTTCGCGCTGTGGAAGGCCTCGAAGCCGGGGGAGCCGTCCTGGCCGTGCCCGTGGGGGAAGGTGAGCCCCGCGGAGGCGGCGCGGGCAGGGCGTGGCACGGTCACGGGCAGGGCATGGCACGTCACGGGCAGGGCGTGGCACGGTAACGGGCAGGCCCCTCCTGGGCCCGGGCACCATGAGCCTCGCGGCCTGTGGGCGGGTCACCCCCTTCCTGGGCCTGCGGGACCCCCCAGGAGGCTGCATCCGGTGGCTCTGACCCGAGTATCCCGGCCGAGGCCACCCCTGAACTCCCTGTGACGCCCCCTCCGCCCAGAGCCGCGAGTAGCCCGGGAGGGCGCAGCCTCAGCAGGATGTGGGGTCCTGCCGGCGGGTCCCTCGCTTTCCGAGTGCAACTCAACACCTGCTCCCGGAAAGCTCAGGCTCCCAGGGTCGGGACGTCGGGGGGCGGGCAGCCCGGAGGGTGGGCTGGCCGGTCACCTGGTCACTGGGTCGTTGGGTCCCTAGGGGCGCCCGGGATGGCACATTGAATGCTCGGCCATGGCAGGCACTATCCTGGGTGCCTCGATGGACATCCACGGAGGCGGCTTCGACCTCCGGTTCCCCCACCACGACAACGAGCTGGCGCAGTCGGAGGTAGGCGGCTCCAGGGGCCCACCCCGCGGGGGCTGGGGGAGGAGGGGGTCCCCGCGGGGGGGCTGGACCCTAACTGTTCAGGCTGGTGTCCCACACGAGCGCCTGGCCTTGGGCCGAGACAGGCCTGGACTGGAGCCCCCGGCTCCCTCCCGCTCGTCCCCAGGCGGCCCTCTGCGCCCGGGCCCCCCTGGGAAAGGCAGCGCCCCTACGAGGGGTGCACGCAGGGCTACCCGCGCGGCACCTGTGAGCTCAGCCCCCGTGTCCGGGCAGGCCCACTTCGAGAACGACTGCTGGGTGCGGTACTTCCTGCACACGGGCCACCTGACGATCGCCGGCTGCAAGATGTCCAAGTCGCTCAAGAACTTCATCACCATCAAGGACGCCCTGAGGAGGCACTCGGGTGAGCACACACTCCCGAGGCCGCTGCCCCTCAGGCCCGGGGACCGGGCGGGGACGGGGCGCGGGGATGGGGATGGGACAGGGATGGGCGTGGGGACCGGGCAGGGACGGGGACAGGACAGGATGGGGATGGGGATGGGGATGGGGATGGGGACAGGACAGGATGGGGATGGGGATGGGGATGGGGCGTGGGGACCGGGCGGGGACGGGGACAGGACAGGATGGGGATGGGGATGGGGATGGGGATAGGGATGGGGATGGGGATGGGGACGGGAACGAGGCAGGGATGGGTGTGGGGACCGGGCAGGGACGGGGACAGGACAGGATGGGGATGGGGATGGGGATGGGGATAGGGATGGGGATGGGAACGAGGCAGGGATGGGCGTGGGGACCGGGCAGGGACGGGGACAGGACAGGATGGGGATGGGGATGGGGATAGGGATGGGGATGGGAACGAGGCAGGGATGGGCGTGGGGACCGGGCAGGGACGGGGACAGGACAGGATGGGGATGGGGATAGGGATGGGGATGGGAACGAGGCAGGGATGGGCGTGGGGACCGGGCAGGGACGGGGACAGGACAGGATGGGGATGGGGATGGGGATGGGGATGGGGATGGGGATAGGGATGGGGACGGGAACGAGGCAGGGATGGGCGTGGGGACCGGGCAGGGACGGGGATGGGGACGGGGATGGGGACGGGCCGGGACCCTCCGGATGAGCAGGCAGCGGCGCCGTGTCTCTGCAGCGAGGCAGCTGCGCCTGGCCTTCCTCATGCACGCGTGGAAGGACACGCTGGACTATTCGAGCAACACCATGGAGTCGGCCCTGCAGTACGAGAAGTTCATGAACGTGAGTTCCTGGCTCGGGAGGAGGGTGGCGGGGGGGGGGGGGGGGGGGGTGCGGGCGAGCGTGTGGGCGTGAGCGGACCTGCCAGCCCGGCCTTGAGCAGCGCGCCTGAGCGCCCAGGAGCCAAGGAGCCGCGTGCCCCTGGGGGCCGTGCGTGTGGTGCCCGGGCCGGGCCCACGTGAGGGCTCTGTGCGGCCGCTCTTGGTCGCGAGTTCTTGGCGGGGAAGGCTGTCCGCCTGCTGCTGACCGGGCTTCTCCGCCTCCAGGAGTTTTTCCTCAACGTGAAGGACCTGCTCCGCGCGCCTGTCGACGTCACCGGGCAGTTCGAGAAGTGGGAGGAGGAGGAGGCAGCGCTGAACGAGAGGTGAGGGGCTCTCCCCAGGGCTGCGGGCACGCCGGGACCTGTGCCGCGACCAGCGGGCGCTGAGGCTGTGGGGCTCCTGTCCCGTTCCCTCCTCCCCTGCTCAGCTTCTACGATAAGAAGACGGCGGTGCACGAAGCCCTCTGCGACAACGTGGACACGCGCACCGTCCTGGAGGAGATGCGGGCTCTGGTCAGCCAGTGCAACCTGTACATGGCCGCCCGCAAGGCCGCCAGGCGGAGGCCCAACCGCGTTCTGCTGGAGAGCATCGCGCGGTACCTCACCCACCTGCTCCAGGTGAGCCCGCCCCTACCTCACCCACCCACCCACCTGCTCCAGGTGAGCCCCACCCCCTACCTCACCCACCTGCTCCAGGTGAGCCCGCCCCTACCTCACCCACCCACCCACCTGCTCCAGGTGAGCCCCACCCCCTACTTCACCCACCTGCTCCAGGTGAGCCCCACCCCCTACTTCACCCACCTGCTCCAGGTGAGCCCCACCCCCTACTTCACCCACCTGCTCCAGGTGAGCCCGCCCCTACCTCACCCACCTGCTCCAGGTGAGCCCTGGGCCCTGGCACTGAGCGATCGCACCTGTGCACCTCGGTTTCCCCTCCATTGTGTGTGAGAAGCAGAACCAGAGGCCTTGCCCTGCGCCCACCTCGTGCCCAGGGTCCTGGGTTCTGTGCCGCAGCAGCACCTGCGGGCGCCCTCCCTCGAGCAGCCGGGGTCTGGCGGGCCCGTCAGCGCTGAGTCTCAGGGCCTCTGCCTCCCATACGCCTTTCTTCCCTAGATCTTCGGGGCCATCGAGGAGGAGAGCTCCCTGGGGTTCCCTGTCGGGGGGCCCGGAAGCAGCCTAAACGTGAGTACACCCCCCTGCCCCTGGGAAACGGTGCCCACGGCCAGGCCCCTCCTGTCCCCCTGCTCCCGCGGGGTCAGCCTGTGGGCACTGGGGGACCGGCATCCGGTCCCACCTGACCTTCCTCAGTCCCGGGGACGGCCATGGAGCGCAAAGCCACTGGACAAGCATCGCGAGCCTCGGTCGCGGCCGGCCTGGTCGGGGGCTGAGTGGTCGGCCGCCCTCCCGGTGCGGACGGTCAGCCGGGCAGCCCAGCCCCCCTCCCCGGACGCTGTGCTGTCCTCTGAGCTCGCTCCCGGGAGATGAGACCAGAGGGCCGGTGCCCAGGCCTTAGGGCGCAGGCGCCTGGGGGGCGGATTCTCACTCGCGTCCCCTTGCGTGTGGCCGTAGTCAGACACTCTGCTCACGTGAAACATCTGTCCAGTGGCCTGTGCGCGTGAGAAAACTCCCAGCAGACACGCGGTTCCCGCGGCGTGACAAGCGTCACGTGACCGACACCGGGTCAGGCTCATCTCAGGGACCGCGCCCCCCCCCCCAAGGCGCTGTGATTACGTGGTTAGAACAGGTGGGGACGCTTAGCCCTAACGACGGTGACTTCAAGCAGTGACGGCGAACCTATGACACGCGTGTCAGAGGTGACACGCAAACTCATTTTTTTGGTTGATTTTTCTTGGTTAAATGGCATTTAAACATATAAAGTAAATATAAAAAATATAAGTCTTTGTTTTACTACGGTTGCAAATATCAAAAAATTTCTCTGTGTGACACGGCACCAGACGTAAGTTAGGGTTTTTCAAAACGCTGACACGCCGAGCTCAGAAGGTTCGCCATCACTTGCCTAAAGGAACAGGCAGGGAATCGGCGGGAAGGGCAGGAAGCAGCAGGTGGAGCTTGGACACCCCCAGCAGCCCCAGAGCGGGGCAGCGGGCGCCTTAGAAGCCCCGCCAGACCCACGCCTGCCCGCCCGCCCGCCGTGGCCCCAGAGCTGGCTGCTGACGTCACTGCCTGGAACCTTCGTCAGTTCTTAGAAAAGCCACAGCCGCTCAGTGCTCGTGCACGTGACCCTAGACATTCCTTTCCTTCCCACAGAAAACCTCCTGCAGACGGCCCACCTCTGACCTTTACACGTTAGATGCCCCGAGGTGGTGGGGCCTTCAGGGGCTGGAGGGCGGGTTCCCAGGACCCCCGTGGCCACAGGACGTGGCTGGGTGAGCCTGCCGGGCCCGAGGGTGCCGTGCAGTCCACGCCATTTGAAGTTCAGGGCTCACTTCCAAACCCGAACAGTCTCAGGAGCCGGGCAGGCAGCTCAGCACCGAGCAGGGCCCGGCGCCGGGTGGTCGCTGCCCTGGCCCAGGCCCAGCCGTGAAAGCCGCCGCCCTCCCTGCCGGGGTCTCCCCGACTGCCGGCCTGGGGGGTGCAGAGAAGTACCCGAGACCCTGGAGCCCGGCTCCCCCGCCGGGGCACGGCCCTGGGCCCGGTGCCAGGGGCAGAGGTGTGGGTGGCAAGGAGGGCGGCCCCTCACCAGCCTTGTGTTGGATTGTGAGCTTCTGGGTGGAGGAGCTGTCGCCGTGATTTCCCCAAAGCCCTCGCTTCTCCAGTTCTGACCCGCCCGCCCGCGATGCTTGTCCAGTGGCTTTGCCTCCATGGCCGTCCCCGTCTGCCCCGTCTGCCGCGGGTTCGAGGGACAGCAGGGCGAGGTGTGTGGCCGGCAGGCACGCTGAGGGGCGGCAGGAGGAGTGGTTACAGGCCCTCCCTGAGTGAGTGAGCAGCAGGCCGTTCCCACCCCGCATCCTCCCCCCTTTCCCTCCCGAGGGACCTGTGTGGGCCCCGCAGGGGCTGGGCACCCCGGCCGGCCGCCCGCGTGCCGGAGGCGGGGATGATACACACGGGGCCAGCACCCCAGGACCCTACCTTCTCCCCGCAGCTCGAGGGCGCCGTCATGCCGTACCTGCAGGCGCTGTCGGAGTTCCGGGCGGACGTGCGCAGGATCGCCCGGGAGAAGCACGGTGAGGCTGCCTCCCTGGGCCGCTTCCTCGCGGGCTCTCGGCCCGGGCGGGGGGCTCACGGCGGTCACACTGCGGACATTCAGGCCGGCCCTTCTCTCGTGGGGACGTCACGGGCAGTGACATGCCTGGCCCTCTCCCGGGACCTGGCAGCACCACTCCCCCGAGTTGTGACACCCACCAATGTGTCCAGGTGCCTCGTGTGCCCGACTGGTGGCCTCCGGGCACAGCCCAGAGCTAGTGGGGCTCGGGGCCTGGACCGCCGCTCTGGGGCTGCTCTGGGGCCGCGGGTACGTGTGGAGCCTCGCTGCCGCGTGGCAGCATCTAGTTCCGTGGACCTGCCGGGCCCAGCACCCCACCCCCCATCTGTTCCCTGCGTGGCACCCCTGGCCGGTCCCTGCGGCCTCAGACAGCGCCCTCCGCTGGGCAGGTCCTGAGGGCCCCTGGGCCCCGGAGGTGCGGACCCAGCCTGGTGGCTGCTCTGGACGCTTCTGCCTCCCGTGGCGGGTCCGGTCCGGTCCGGTCCGTCCGGTCGGGTCGAGCAGCTCTGCTCCCTCCGGAGGCTCGGGAGGCGCCGTCCTGTGGGTCCCGGGCCTTCCCTGACGTGCTCCTCTGCTCCCAGTCCCCGAGGTCCTGCAGCTCAGCGATGCCCTGCGGGACGACGTCCTGCCCGAACTTGGGGTGCGGCTCGAGGATCACGAAGGTGGGTGCTGCCCGCTGTGTCTGGGGACTCGCTGCGAGGAGCTTTCGCCAGGACTGAGGGTGGGGGGAGGACGCTGGGGGAGGACGTGGCGGGGAGAGGACGTAGGGGGGTGGGAGGACGCTGCGGGGAGGATGTCGGGGGGAGAGGACACTGGGGGCGTGTCAGAGAGGCACCGCTGTCCACTCCTGTGGCCGAGGGCCCGGCCACCTCCTTGCGCTCGTCCTTGGGGGGCGGCCTGAATCACGTGCTGTCTGCGAGGTTCAGAGACGGCCGTCAGGCTCACAGGTTCAGGTGACATGTGACCCGTGACTGGTTTCTGTCCTGAGCAGCGAAGAAGGGGCCCACCTTGCTTTTCTCCAGGGACCCCCGGGGGCGGGGGTGGGGGCTGGTGAGCGGGCGGCTGCTGTGGGCGTGGCAGGGAGGCAGGACAGACGGCCACCAGGCCTCAGCTCCCTCCGGGCTGCTTGGGTTGCAGGCCTGCCGACCGTGGTCAAGCTGGTGGACAGAGAAACGCTCCTGAGAGAGAGAGAAGAGAAGAAAAGGGTGAGTGGAACCACGGGCTGTTTAACTCTGTTTTACATTTTTAAAAAAATATATCTTTACTGATCTCAGAGAGGAAGGGAGAGGGAGAGACATCAATGATGAGAGAGAATCATGGATCGGCTGCCTCCTGCACGCCCCCCACTGGGGATCGAGCCCCCAACCCGGGCCTGTGCCCTGACCGGGAATCGAACTCTGACCTCCTGGTTCATAGGTCACCGCTCAACCCCTGAGCCACGCCGGTCGGGCTTCACTTTTATTAAAATGCCAGGATTTATACGTGTAAGAAGGAAACACTAATGAGATAGGTAACTGGCAACTCGATAACAAAACGAAGGAGACCCTCCCTTCTCGCGAGGGGCCCCTCCGACGGGAAGGGAGCCGGTCCCTTTGGGTGACGGTGGAGCCGCCCTGCTCAGTCACACCGTGCTCCTGCCTGAAGGGGTGTCTCCCTTGTCACCGGGTTAGAATGTGTCACAGTTGCAACCGCCCCCAAGAACCCATCCCCCCACGTGCCGTGGGCAGCACTGAGCCCTCCGTGGCCAGGGGTGGAGCCAGGCCGGGGCCCCTCGAGGGAGCGGCAGGGACCCAGCTGGTGCCAGAACTGCTGGGCACAGCTCAGGGTGCCCACGGGGACACAAGCCGCACGGGCTGCCCCTGGTCACCACGAGGGACCCGGCCAGCTCGCCTGGGGCTGCCCTTCAGACCCGGCCTGCGTGCCGTTGGTGCAGAGCAGGGCTGGGCACCCCGAGGCCCGACGGCCCAGCTCGGCCCGGGGTGCTCCTTAGCCCATTTCACTCGATGGCTCATCTCCATGCCGGGGCGGGCCGTCCACACCCCAGGGGCCAGCAGGGCCCTTGGGTCCCACCTCCCATCCAGGGGGGCTGGGCAGACCTGGTCACGGGGCGTGCGTGTGCCCTAGGTGGAGGAGGAGAAGAGGAGGAAGAAAGAGGAGGCCGCCCGGAAAAAGCAAGAACAAGAGGTACTGCACGCGTGGGGGGGCTTCAGCCCTGTGCCTCCGTCCCCCCGCGGCCCCCTCCCAGGCTCCCCTCACACCCCACGGCTGGGAGCTGCCCTGCGACGGCTCGTAGACAAGCCACTGCTCCCCCAGAAAGGCCCCTGCCTCACTCCCCTCGCCGGTCGGCAGCATTGCACTGGGGGCTGGGCTGGGGGTGGGGGTGGTCCCGGGCGTGGGCCGTGTGGGCTCCGGGCAGTGGCCCGTGTCTGTGTTCCAGGCGGCCAAGCTGGCGAAGATGAAGATCCCGCCCAGCGAGATGTTCTTGTCGGAAGGCGACAAATACTCCAGGTTTGATGAAAACGTAAGAACCGCTTTTCCCTTCAGACCGGGGTCACCTGCCCGGTGATGCAGGAACTGTCCCCTGGGGAGCAGATCTTGTTTGGGCTGCAGCTGGGAGGGAGGCAGGGTCCTCTGGCGCCTGTGGCCCAGGGTGCCCGGGGCTGAGCCGCAGGTGACCGCTTGGGAATCAGTGGCCTGTCCCCGAGCTGGCCAGGTGTGCCCGCCACGCCAGGCCCTTCATGGCGGCCGTTCGCGCTCCCTCGAGCCCCTCGGCCTCCCCGCTGGCCCCCTGTGGACCTGCACATCCTGTCAGCCGGGCCGAGCGGGTGGGGCGAGTGCTGCCCTCACATCTTGGCTCCGCGCCTGGCTGTTGCTGTCAGCACGGGCCCCGGGGTGCGGGCAGAGCCCTGTGAGCCGGGCGAGGCCTGGGGCCCTGGGTGACCTCGCTGTGCTGCCCCAGGGCCTGCCCACACACGACACGGAGGGCAAGGAGCTGAGCAAGGGCCAGGCCAAGAAGCTGCGCAAGCTCTTCGAAGCCCAGCAGAAGCTGCATGCCGAGTACCTGCAGACGGTCCAGTGTGGAGGCGCCCCGTGAGCGGGGGTTGGGGGCGCAGTCGGGCCACGGCCGCTGGCCCTCTGCCCGCGGTGACTGTCCCTGCTCTGCTCAGTGACTGTGGGGACTGAGGCTCAGCCCCCGCCCCAGCTGCTGGCGCTGTGCCCGGCGTGCTCTGCGCATGTTCACCGAGTCCTGTGGCTCCGGGCCTGCCTCGCGGCTCAGGCGGCGGAAATAAAGTCTTCCCACAGCGAGGCCCGCACTCTCTGCCCGCGCCACATGCTCAGCAGGTCCCCCCGGTGCCCGCTCAGCTGAGCCGCCCGGCCAGCCCAGGAGTGTCCCGCAGGCAGATGCTGCTGCTGACCTCCGGGTGTGGGTGCTCGGGGAGGCGGTGAGCAGGAAAAAGGCCCCTCTGCTTCTGATGAGTAAGTGCTGCAGCCTGTCGCAGCCGTCCCCCTCGGCCACCGCCACCACCACTCCCATGGCTGGCTCACAGGACCCTGGCCGCTGTCCAGGGCGCCCTTCATGGCTCGGAGGTCTCCACGCAGCAGGGCAGCCCCTCGCCTCCCTGCTCCCGCGTCCTTGCTCACCAGGGCTCCGGCTCACCCCGGAACCCGAACGCACTAAGCTGGCCCTGACGGCGGAGGGTGCTGGAGAGCTTGGCCACGGGCAGCTCTGTAACCGGACAGTCAAGGGGTCCAGGCTGCCTGTCACCCCTTCAGCTGGTTCAGCAGAGACAGGGTTGAATCCTACGAGCGTTTATGCCAATCCTGCCGGCTGTCCGGGAGAGCAGCAGGTCATCCACAGACATCTGCCCCCGTCCCCACCTCCCCCAAGCCAGCTGCTTATCTTGGGCAGAAGGACAAGGATTCCACGGGAAAGCAGGAATTACAGGCATGGGGAAGTGGGCACGGGATCATCGTGACAGGTACAGGTGTGCAGGCTGGGTGGGGGTCATGCGGGCAGGCGCCCGGGAGCAGATTACAGGTAGAGGGGCCGGGGTTGAAAGAGCAGGCACCTCTGGGATGAGGTGGTTTCGGCCACGAGGCTGTAAATCTTTCCACGACGGTAGGCAGGTCTCAGGACAGGAGGACGGACTGCATTTCGATGGGAGCGCCCCTGTCCCAGCGCGGACAGCTCCCAGCCAGGCCAGAGCGCGCTTTCTGTAATCAGAACAGAGCGATCGCCCACAACGGCAGGATTCATGTTCCTTATCATTGCTGCTGGTCCCCAATATTCTGTTTTTGCCCCTAACAGCTCTCAGGACAACGGTAAAGTCATCGTTTGGGACGCCAGGTTGGGGAAGCCAACCAGGGCTCAGGTGTCAGCGATGCCCACTGGGGACAGAGCCCCTTAGGTGGCCAGGGTGTCGGGCTGGGCGGGCCGGCACCACGGCAGGCAGGGCCGAGCCTCTGGGACAGGGTCACTCGTGTGACGCTGACTCCCCGGTGGAGAGTTCCTGTGCAGGGAGCCATTTTCCAGACAAGAGCCAGGAAAGTCCCAGGCTACAGCCAGTGTCCCCGAGCGCCATAGAGCCCGGCACCGTCCAGGGACGACTCTGGGCTCCTCTCTGAGGGGTGAGGATGCCAGTCCCCCCTGCCCCGTGCGTCTACACGGGATGTACTGATCCCCGCCTACCGACACCCCACAGGGCTCGGGCTGGGGCTCGGGCAGTGCTCCCCGACGCGCACGCAGGTGGACACAGCGCTGGGCACTGGGAGGAGGGGCTTTGTGTGCGAGTGCATTGCCTGGGGAGGCAGAGGGACTCAGGCCACGGGGAGACGGAGGGCACGAGGGGTGAGGAGGCCACAGCCCAGGAGTGCCTGGAGCCCGCAGCCGGGAGAGGCAGGAGGGACCCTCCCCGCCAACACCTCGCTTCCTATCCTGGCCTTGGGCGGAGAGCCCCCCTTCCTGGCACTTTGCGGAGGGAATTAATGCAGCTCCCAGCCCCTGACAACTGGAGCGGCTTTGTGAGCTCACCTCCCACCAGCTCGCTGAGGTGACCTGAGGGGAGTCCCCACGGCCACAGCCAGTCCCCCTCCTTAGATCCCCAAGACCAGGTCCAGCTTCCTGTGTCCCCACGGGAGGGGGGGTGGGGGGGCGGGGGCGGCTCCCACGGGGGCCCCACCACCCCTGGGGAACGTGCGCCTTCATTAAACGGGAGGAAGGGCCTCCGAACCTGAAAACGCTCCTGTCTCTTCTGTTGTAGAGTCTGCTTCCTCCCCCAGCTCCGCCCCAGCCGGGTCCTCACAGAAAGTCCAAGGCAGTAGGAACCCGCCGCCCCCGACAGCGCCCCAGCCCAGAGGCTCGGGTGTGGGGGTCACGCCTGGTGCCCCGGCACCGCGACCTTATGCCCTGCAGGCCCCTCAGTCGGGGGCCTCTGGATGGTGTCATGCCCCCCGCCCCCAGCGCCGTAGGACAGGACACACCTTGCTCAAGGTGCGTTAGACACTCTCCCCGCGCAACCCCACGCAAGAAACGAACAAAAGTCATGAAAACCCCAGTTTCCGGTGCAGCAGGGACACAGGCCCCTCGCAGCCCCGCCTGGGGACCAGGTTTTCCAACCCAGCTGTCATCTCCGTCGGTTCAGTTCCAGGATGTTCTGCACCCGGGGAGGTGCCCCGCCCCGGCGCCGCACCCGCACCGCCCGCGTCCTGCCTCCTGGCCGCGGGGTCCCCGTGTGCGTGGGATGCAGGGGGTGAGCGGGGGCTGACCACGTGCGAGGCCCCGGGGGCAGGAGGAGGCCCGGGTTCCAGGAGGGAGGCCGGTCACGCGGCCACAGGTCGTGGGGGGTCGGCGGGTGGAGCCGAGCTGGAGGGCGCGGGGCGGCGCCGGCCCGGGGGCAGGAGGCCCGGGAGGAGGCGCCCCGGAGGCGGAGGAAAGGCGGCCGGCGTCGCGCCCTGGATTTGCATAGGGCTCCCGGGTCTGGCGCGACGCAGCCTCTGATTGGTCGTCTTCGACGGCGCCGAGGCGTATTGACTTGCGCCGAAACGATCCAATCGCAGCCTGCCTTCCTCGTGGGGGGCGGGGCCAGTGGGCTCGGCCAATAGGAGGAGGCGTTGTTGGCGGCCACGGCGGCGCTATCTGAGGAGCAAGCGAAGCCACGGCCGCCGCCACTGCCGCAGGAGGCGTGAGGTGCGGACGCGCGTTCTCGGCCGGGTAACGGCGCGCTGGGGTGGCCGTGGGGCCGGGGAGCAGGCTGGCCGCCCTCGGGAGGCCGCGGCGGCAGGGGCGGGGCCGGGGCGCCCGGGGCGGCGGCGGCTCGCGGGCCCGCGGGAGGCCGGGCGGCGGCGGCGGGCGGCGGATGTTCCTCTCCGCTCCGCCCGCCCCCGGCGCGGCCCTGAAGGTCAGGAGGCGCTTTGTTCCCGCGCGGCGGCCCCGGGAAGCTTCACGTTGCGGGCCGGGCCCCACCCGTGCCGCCCGAGCGAGCCGGGGCCGGGCGGGCTGGGCTCCCGGGGCGCGCGGAGCCGCCGACGGGCCTTTGTTTCCGGAACTGGCGCTGCCGGCGTCGAGCGGGCCCGGACCCCGGCGGCTCGGCTCCCCACGCCCGCGGGGCGGGGTGGGTGTGTTTACGAGGAGACACGACCGCGTGGCTGGCGCCGTGTGGGGCCCCCGCCCACGGAGGACTCGGGGTGCAGGCCGGGCGGCCGCTTCCCGCCACCGAGCACGTCCCGGGCGGGGAAGTCCCTGCCCTCGCTCCCTTCCCACCCGGCGGCCTCGCTCCGTGTCCGCGTGCCGGGTGCGCGGCTGGAGAGCCCTGTCCGACCCCGCGCCCCCCTCCCCCCGGAGCCCGAGCCCGCGCGGCAGCCGTGGGGTCCCCTGCCGCCTCCCCGCTCCCGCCGCCAGCGCGCACCCCACACACGGGGGGGGGGGGCTTTCCCTGTGCGGGCGCCTCGCGTGAGCAGCGGGACCTGGACGTGCGGAGCCTGTGCCCCGAGTGCCTGCCTCCCCGCGCGCCCCGCTGCCCCTCCGGGACTGGCACCCGGGCGCCGTCCCCGCCGTGTCTCCCGTCGGGGCCCGGGAGCGGCTGGTGCGGGTGGCGGCACCTGGGCTCGGCCCCGCCGTCCGGACTCCTTGCCGGGAGGGAAGTTTTCCGTCGGATCCGCGCGCCGAGCCCCGGTGGTCGGTCGTGGCGCCGGCTGATAACCCGGCGCGGCCCCTGGTTCCGCCGCGGACTGAGCTGGCGGGCGGCGGGGGGCGCGTTCCCCGGGGGCGAGAGCGACCTCCCGGCGGCTCCCGCGCTCAGGCCGACCGGGACAGGCGCCCCAGGCCGGGAGCGTCCGCTGGTCGGGGACCGGGAACATTGTTTCTTCCTTTCCGGTCAATGCAAACGGCTGCAAAGCTCAGCCTCCTGGAGCGCCGGCCGGGAAGGGCAGGCGTCGCCCCGCAGGTGGTGCTCGGGCCGGAGCGGACCTCCCGGGTCCCGGGGGAGGAGAGCGCTTCCCCGCGGTCCTTCCCTGGTCTGGCCGCTGCCTGCCTCTCAGCCCATGTGAGCTCCGAGTTATTTCACACAACAGACGCGGAGTAGTGGCCGGAGAAACTCGATGGTTCGCAGGAGCGACGGCCTCTGTAGACTGGTTCTGGAAGGGGTTCTAGGGGCACAGGGTGGCTTGTGATGGGCCTTTCGGGTGAGGGACTCCCCGGAGTGGGCCGGCGGGTGGTTTGTGGTTGAAGGGCCTGGAGTGGGGGGGGTCGGGTCCCGTGGCCTGGGAGGGGTCGGGGCCTCTCCTACCGGGAGCTGTCAGCCGCCGCCTGCAGGTCTCCGACCCGCGCTCTCCTTCCAGCAGCAGGAGGGCGGCCTCGTGCACACGCACAGAAGGCATCGCGGAGCTCACAAGTGCTTATTTCTTAGTTTGTCCTTTCTGTTGTTTGTTGGAAGCTTCCCAGTGTTGTAAAGCTGTTTGGTAGCTCATGTGGTCCGAGGACCGAACTGATTGGGTTTGTTTGGGGAGAGTAGGGTGTGGGCGGGTGAGGAAGAGGCAGGTGGAGGTTGCTGTGAAGGGCCTGCTCGGCTGTGGCTGTGGCTTCTTGTTTGTTTGGCTTTTCATCCTCCCCCGAGGATGTCTTCCCATTGATGTTTAGAGCGAGTGGAAGGGGGGGAGAAGCAGAAAGAACATGGATGTGAGAGACACAGCGATTGGTCAGGCGGGGATTGAGCCCGCAACGGAGGTGCGTGCCCGTGACAGTAACCAACCCGGGACCCTCCACTCCACGGGCCAACGCTCTATCCGCTGAGCAACCAGCCAGGGCTTTTCTTGTTTTTAAAGGGAACTGTATGTAGCGTCGAAGTAGAAGACTGATACTAGGTAACCTGCTGTCCTGCCACCAGGGTGATGGCGGACGGAGGAGGCACTGACGGGGGATCACAGTGGGAAACGGTTCCCGTCGGAGCCCACGGCGTGGTCTCCTCGTGGAGCAGGCCTGTCCGAGCTGCCGCCCGGAGATTTGTCCATGAGCACGTAGTCCTGGGAGACCCTCACCGATGGGCAGTGAAAACGGTGGCTTTACTGCTACAGAATATTCTAAGAAATAGTTTGTGCCCTGACCGGTGTGGCTCAGTGGGCGTGTTCGTGCACCGAGAGGTCTGCGTTTGATTCCCGGCCAGGGCACCTACCAGATGGTAGGTTCCATCCCCAGCTGAGGCCCGAGCCGGAGGCAGCCGACGGATGTTTCTCTCTCACGTTGATGTTTCTCTCCCTCTCCAATCGATAAAAGTACGTCCTCATGAGGATTAAAAAGAAAGAGTGTGTGATGGCGATTCTTTTTCCCATTCGATGCCCTTGGTTTTCCACCCGGTCCTCTTCAGAGAGCAGGGCTGCCTTCCCTTGTTTGCCATTGAGTTTTACGTTTCAGGAGCCGTCAGTAACGAGAGGCAGTGCATGTTCGTAGGAAGAAAACTATACACGGTCACTTAGCGATCTTTAGCTTCCGGTCGTAAGCACGTATCGCCGTAAATTTCCTCCTGCAAGTAAGGATGCTCTATCCCCTGTTGTAACTGAGCATGCTTCAGTTTGGGTCTTTGGGACTTTTTTTTTTTTAAGATTTTTTTTCTTGAATTTTAGAGGGAGAGGGAGAGAAATATCTATGTGAGAGCGAAACGTCATTAGGCTGCCTCCTGCTGGGGATAGAGCCTCACAACCTGAGCATGTGTCTGGATGGGGAATCCAACCCCAACCTTTAGCCCCCCTACCCGCCCCCCCCCCAACCGAGCCACACCAGCCAGGGCTGGACTTTTTATTTTTTAAAATAATATACTGTTTATTTTATTAATATCCTCAAAAAAGCCTGTTTAAAAACAAGGTGAGCCCAGCCTGCATGGTGCAGTGGTTGAGCGTCCTCCCGTGCACCACAAGGTCCCGGGTTCGATTCCCAGTCAGGACACAGGCCTGGGTTGCAGGCTTGATTCCCAGTGGGGGGCGTGCAGGAGGCAGCCCATCAATGATTCTCATTGTTAATGTTTCTCTCTCCCTTCCTCTCTCTCTGAAATCAATGAAAACATTTAAAAAACAAAATAAGGTTGTTGTTTTTAAGATGAGATTTATGTTTGGTAGTTTTGTGGCAGAAAGATCATCTTTACACATTAAGTATGTAGAAAGGTCATCCGCGTGCAGTGTGTTCTGATTGGAACATTTGTTTGCCCAGTTACCACCAAACAGCTCAGTGCTTCGCATCCCTCCGTCAGTCAGTGAAGGGGCCTTCCCCTCCTGGACGGTCTGGGGGCTTTTGAAAGCAGAGAGAAGGACTAGGGATTTGGGCTGTGAGGGTGGAGAGGGCAAGCCTTGCCGACAGGGTGATGGGCCTTTCAGTACCGGCTTAGGAAAGACCTTTCAGTGTTTGCCTTGCTCAGCCACATGCTAATGACTTGCAGGGAACGGGGCAGAGGACGACATGGGAGCTAAGCAGGGAAGGCCACTGCCTTGAGTGAAATAGTGTTTCGGTTACGGAAAGGAAGTAGGTTTTTATTTTCTTCCTGAAAACAGGGCTTGGTCTCTAGTAGCAAGTTTCTGAAAAAGACAGTCCACTCTTGCCGGGGGGCAGCTCCATGGGGCAAGCGGACATGGCTTCCTGCGTGTCCCAGGAACCGCCCTGGAGAAGCCAGGTGTTCGTGGTCCCTGGGCCTTGCTGCGTCCAGGTGACGCAGGGCGCTGTCACTCAGGACAGTGGACGCCTGGCCTGTGTCCTGCCCGGGCCCGTGCTGGGCACAGGGGTGGCTGCACGGAGCGAGGAGACAGGTCCCTGCCCTCGTGGAGCGTGTTTGTCAGTGGGAAGACGAACACCATCGATTACCCGTTCTTTTCCTAAAACATCCTAAGAAGTAGTTTCAAACATACACAAAAGCAGTGATCTCTCCTATACCTACTACACAGCTGCATTAATTAGTTGCCAGTCTTATTAGTTCATCTGTAAAAATACATGTGTTTTTTTATTATTTTTAAAAATTGTTTTAATGCCCTGGCTGGTTTAACTCAGTGGTTAGAGCATCAGCCCATGCACCGAAGGGTCTTGGGTTTGATTCCTGGTCTCGGATGAGGATAGAAGATAGATATCTATAAATATAGATAGAGATAAGTATGTTTTTATTGATTTCAGGCAGAGGGAGAGAGATAGAAACTTCTATTGATGAGAAAGAAATGTCGATTGGCTGCCTCTTGCACGCCCCCTACTGGGGATCGAACCCCAGACCCCGGCATGTGCCCTGACTGGAATCGAACCTCTAGGTGCATGGGATTACACTCAACCGACAGCCCCACCGCTGGGCTGTATGTGCTTTCAAAGTGAAATCTGATAAATGCCCGAGGAAGGAAGTGTGTATATATTGAATTAGATCAGTGATTCCCAAAGTGGGCACTACCGCCCCCCGGTGGGTGCTGCAGCGATCCAGGGGGGCGGTGATGGCCACAGGTGCATTTGGGGGCGATGAGTAACTGCTATTAAAATTAAAAAAAATTAATTTCCAGGGGCTGAGTAATATTTTTTCTGGCAAGGGGGCGGTAGGCCAAATAAATTTGGGAACCACTGAATTAGATTATCATCATTACTTAGGATTGAAATCTGTTCGAATATAATTTCAGTCTGAATATGTTTAGGTCCTAGACACCTCACATGAGGATATTTTTTCTTTGATTTTTAAAGAGAGTGGAAGGGAGGGGTAGAGAGAGAACACCGATGTGAGAGAGAGACATCAGTTGGTTGCCTACTGCACACGCCTCGGCCCGGGATCCAACCCATAACATACCTGCCCTTGACCGGAATGGACCGTGGGACCCTTCAGTCCTCGGGCTGACGCTCTGTCCACTGAGCCTGGCTAGGGCTCTTTTTTAAAAATTGCTAAGTGAAGGTTATGTTTAATAAGAACATTTACCACTGTATTACAATTCAGGTGTTCTTGAATATTTTCAGCTGAAAATTCTCACGAAAAATGATTTTAAAGTTGGTCAGGGCTGCCACTTAGGGAAAACATTTTTTTTTAATAGACTCGTGTGGCGTGTGGGTTCGATCCGCCGCTTGCATCTACAGACGCTTATGGCATGCAGTGGGTTAATCGTTCATTTACCTCCTGAAAAGACATTGAGGGTCTTTGACGTGATTGAGACATAATAAAGCTGTAAAAATGTTGGTATATTCCCCAGCTCAGGCCTTCTTTCTCTCTCAGAGTCGCCGTATTTGAAACAATATTATTACTCTGGCTGTAGACTAGATGTTTTCAGTTTAAAATTAAGGATTCAGCATAATGCTGGATAATTTGCCACAAAAATTAAAAAAATTTCCCCTTGAAAAGTGTGTTCTTCCTTGAGGTAAAAGTAGGATTGTGAGTTGATAACTAGAAGCTAAGGGCTTACTGGTGCCACCATGAAGCGTGTGTGCGAGTCCACATTTAGAATGTGGGCTCGTAGGGAGCCCGCATGCAGGCCTGCATTCTTCTGAAACTTTAGATGATTCTTTAGCCTGTATCCCTTTCATCTTTTAACTTGGTTGTCCTTTAGAAGTAGGACAATCTGATGAGGCTCGGGACTGTGTTTCATAAATTGACGTTCAACTCGGCATACTAAATTTTTGTTGTTAATCCTCTCCTGAGGATATTTTTTCCATTGCTTTTCAGAGAGAACGGAAGGAAGGGAAGGATGGGGAGTGAGAAACATCATTGTGAGAGAGACACATTGAGCGAGCCCGTGACCCTTAAGGGCATGGGCTCTAACCACTCACCTGGGCACCATATTAATTTTTTAAATGTGTTTTTTATTGATTTCAGAGAGAGGAAGGGAGAGATAGAAACATCAATGATGAGAATCATTGATTGCCTGCCTCCTCTATGCCCCCTGCTGGAGATCAAGCCTGCAGTCCTACCTTGTGCCCTGACGGGGAATCGAACCATGATCTCCTGGTTCATAGGTGGATGCTCAACCACTGAGCTCCACTGGCCGGGCAGTAGTAACTTAAAAAATCATCCTGAGCCAAAACCGGTTTGGCTCAGTGGATAGAGCGTCGGCCTGCGGACTGAAAGGTCCCAGGTTCGATTCCGGTCAAGGGCATGTACCTGGGTTGCGGGCACATCCCCAGTGGGAGATGTGCAGGAGGCAGCTGATCGATGTTTCTCTCCCATCGATGTTTCTAACTATCTATCTCTCTCTCTTCCTCTCTGTAAAAAAATCAATAAAATATATTTAAAAAAAAAAAAAAAAATCATCCTGAAGTCCTGGCCGGTTTGGCTCAGTGGATAGAGAAAGCGTTGGCCTGCGGACCAAAGGGTCCCGGGTTCAATTCCGGTGAAGGGCACATGCCCGGGTTGCAGGCTCGATCCCCACTAGGGGGCGTGCAGGAGGCGGCCGATCCATGATTCTCTCTCATCAATGATGTTTCTATCACCGAAACCGGTTTGGCTCAGTGGATAGAGCGTCGGCCTGCGGACTGAAAGGTCCCAGGTTCGATTCCGGTCAAGGGCATGTGCCTGGGTTGCGGGCACATCCCCAGTGGGAGATGTGCAGGAGGCGGCTGATCGATGTTTCTCTCTCGTCGATGTTTCTGGCTCTCTATCTCTCTCCCTTCCTCTCTGTAAAGGATCAATAAAATATATTTAAAAAAAAAATGATGTTTCTATTTCTCTCCCTCCCTCTCCCTCTCTGAAATCAATAAAAATATATTTTAAGAAAATCATCCTTAAGTTAGAGTTTGAAAGATAAATGTATGAGCATCGACCTATGAACCAGAAGGTCAGGGTTTGGTTCCTGGTCAGGGCACAGGCTGGGGTTGCAGGCTCTATCCCCAGTGTGAGCTGTTCAGGAGGCAGCCAGTCAGTGATTGTTATTCATCATTGATGTTTCCATCTCTCCCTCTCCCTCCCTCTCTGAAATTAAAAAAATGTGTGTGTATAAATATATAATAAATATATAATATATGTATATTACTTTAAAGACAATGTTCACGTCAGTAAATGCTTTGAATTGCTCTAAAGTAGTTGGCCTATCACAAATATATATTCCTGTTGCTAAAACTTACAGAGACAAGGCAAATTAGAACTGTTTTATTCTGAAGTCTGGTCATTTTAGTACCAGCAAGAGAAATGTTTTGTGAGTAAAGTGTGCACACACTGAAACGTACAGGTCCCTAGTGTCGGATTTGATGGGCTGTGATAAGTGTGTGCACCTGGGTGACAGTCCCCCATTCGAGGTTTTGGGCATTTTCATCACCCCAGAAAGTTCCCTCCTGGGCCCCCCCTCCCGCCCCAGTAAGTAGCTCGCATCCCTATGGACAATTCCAGTAAAAGGGTGCGTTTGACACATTGTTTGCTTGTAGTTGTTAGTGATGTTAATTGTTACAACTCTTCTTTACTTTGTAGGAGATAAAAACATTCAGATGGCAGATAACAGGTAAGCCAAAATGAGCTTTGTCTATTGGCGTTCACATTTCAGGTGATGAGCAATAGGCGAGCCTTGGCGTTTGTGTGGCTGCATACAGAGCGCTGTCGGTGCCCTGTCCTCCCAACTTGGGAGGTGGCTTTTCTTGCTCAGCAGCCATCCAAGCCATCGGTCCTTGGTTGGGTGGTGGGTTTGGTTTCAGAGCAGCGGGATTGTGTGAAGTTGTAGAGCTGAGAATTCAGAAGCTTTGATGAGGGTTGGAAATTAGAACTGTTGTGGGTGGCATGTGGGGGGCCCAGGATGATGGTGGGGTTATTATATTAGGTGGGAGGGTGTTTTAATAGCTAAGTCTCTCCTATGTACCACGTGTGTCTGTGGTTCTCTTCCATCAAATTTGAAGTCACTGTTGACGCCTCTTAACGGTTACGTATGAAGATGCCCTGTGCTATTTACCTTAGGAGCTTTCTTTACAGTAACACTTCCTTGTTTTCAACATGTCGCTCCAGCTTTTCAGACGGGGCTCCTTCAGACTCCTTGGAAGCTGCTAAAGATGCGAGTGCCACAGGTCAGTGCACTGCGGGGAGGCGGTCCCCACGCTGGGCCTGCACGGCGGCAAGAAGCGCGGCTGCTCTGACCACAAAGGGTTCTTCCTCAGGCTTCAGGGAAACGTAGCGCGATAAGATGGAAATCAGCACATCGTCCGAGAAACGTTTTACAGGAAACTCAGACTCGCACCCACGGCCGCTGGGGTCAGCGTTGATGAGCAAACGACCAGCCTTTTCTCCTCCGCGCCTTCTCTCCCGATTGTTCTGAAGCAGATCCCAGATACCCATTTCCCCGTAAATTCATGGCGTGTTTCCCCTTCCACTTCAGAAAGGCCCCCTGAACTTCTTGAAAACAAGTTGTGGACATACTGGCTAAAAGAGTCGCTAAGACAATTTAGTGTGAATTCCCCCAAAACTGGGAGGAACCCTCCTCACCACCCCAAGAAGTGTAACATTAACACGATGCCGTGTGCGGTCGTGTTTGTAGCTCCCCTTTCCCAGCAGTTCCTCACGGCCGTGCTCCCCAGGACTAGCCCGTGGGGAGCGAGTGTGCTGCGTGTCGTTCTGTCTCCTTGGCTGGAGAGCCCCACCCTCACCCTGTGCCGCAGCGACTCGGTGCCCAGCGCCTTGTGGATGCCCACGCTGTGCATGCTCTGCTCTTCCCTCTGAGATTCAGGGTCAGCATTTTGGCAAGGCCGCCACGTGGGTGACCTTGTGCAGCGGGAAGTGCAGTTGGGCCCGTGGCGGGTGCTGGCGTTGGTGACTTGGTTAAGGCAGCGTCTGCCAGGCCTCTCCATCCTGAGGGCCCTTTTGTTAACCACTGTGCTGGGCCCCGTGCGTCCCCTGTTCTCCAGGAGCCGCTCACCTGGTGTCAGCACCACGGTGGTCCTTGCTGCACCAGTCACGACCCTGGGGCTGCAAAGGTGTTTCCTAACTCTGACCATCCTGCCACAGGCCACAGCTGTGACCCCCCCCCCCCCCCCCCCCACACACACACTTAGTGTTACCAGAGAGACGTGGGTTACTTGCTGGTCGGTGCCTTACCAGTTGCCATCATTACTCTTGTTGGTGCAGGATTTGTTCCACTTGATGAGTGGGGTCCCTTCAGGCTGGCTGTGTCCCCATCACTTCCAGGGCTTTTCTCGAGGAATTGGGTGCACAAGTCCTGTTCCATTTCCTTTGAACTTCCTCGCCCCGACTTGGCTCTGTCCGTTACCGAAGGGGCTGTTTTTGTTTGCGGGGAGAGAGTCCGACCCCCAGGTGTAGGTGCCAGTGCCATTGTGTCCAGGCCTTGCAACGGCCAGAGCTAGAGAAGGTGTGTGCGCACATGGTATAGGGTTGTGTGTAGACACAGTTGGATGCGTTAAACACAGCGCTTCCTGGTCGTGGTTGCTTGTAGTTAAACTGAGGGCCTGCTTGGTGCGTTCTGCTTGCCCACGCTCGTTCTTACAAAGGCTGGAGAGCTCCCAGGTGCGACGACCTTCGAGTCTGGCTGTCTGCACAGTGGCAGGAAGAGGGGATCGGCTCAGCAGACTTGAGCCTGTGCCGTGGCCTAAGGGGCCCACGCCATAGTTACAGCGCAGCATGGTGACACCCCTCCTGCTGCCTGGAGTTGCGCTGTGAGGGCCGTGTGACTTCTTCGAGGAGCTGGTGAGGACACAGCGGTGCCGGGGGTGGGTGTGCGCAGGAGGATGGTGCCGGTGAAGGACCAGAGGACACTTGGGAAGTCTGGCCACAGGGAACTGACTGGTGAGGCCGGGCTTTCCGGGCTGTGTGCTGGGCACACCTGGGCACTGATTCACTCTGAGGAGCCGCCTGCTTACCCCCGTCTTCGGCTTCTGGGCCCCACATGGGACTTGGGGAGTGAAGGCAAGGTGATCGGAAGCGACGATGTCCTCACTTGGGAGTTTTGGAGCTTAAACAGCCAAGATGAGACCCGGAAATCTCTAGGTAGCCTTCTGCGGGCTTTAACCGCCCACTTAGGTGATTCGCATAAACATCCAGTGCCTTTAGAGTGCACCCTAAATGTTTTCACAACATGTTTTGGCTGCCACTGGCCACGTTTAGAAATGAAAGCGGACGAGCAGACTAAGTGGGTTTGTGTTGGTGATGCTGACTTGGCTGCTCTGTGGTGGGCAGATGGTGAATTGTTTGGCCCTCTTTTCGACTTGTAGAGAAGCTCACCGATCAGGTGATGCAGAACCCTCAGGTTCTGGCAGCCTTGCAGGAGCGGCTCGACAGTGTCTCCCACACGCCTTCCAGCTACATCGAGACGTAAGTATGCTGTGGGCGAGGCGCGGTCCAACTTCCAGGAACGAGGGAGAAGGAAAACCACCTCCCTGTTCCTTAGAATAGGAATGGTGCTTCCATCAGCGGGGAGTGCTGGCTCTGGCGCAGGGTCTGCAGAGGGACTCAGACCTGGAGAAAGAACGCAGCAGGTGGGCGCTCTGATCGCTGGCCCACAGGCCATTCTGTGGCCATGGGGGACTGAGTCGAGCAGCACAGGGAAGGAGTTGGCAGGGAACGGGTGCAGGTGAGGGCGGGACGCTGTCTCTTCCTGGTGGCTGTCAGCTGTGAGCCATTCCTCCCTGACTCCCCTCCAGTGCCTGCAACACCACCAAAGGCTCTTTCGGGAGAGGCTGTGACCTGGTGCTGCCCAGTGAGGGCTCCTTGGGCAGCTCTCCCTTCCGGCCAGGCTGTCTTCCTACTGGAGGGAGGGCTGCTGCTGGGCTCCCGCCTGGCAGTCAGGTTGGGTCTTGGTCTCAGACGTGTGTGGCTCCCCCCCCCCCCCCCGGTTCCCAGTGCGGCTCCATGTGTTCCAGGCTGTGAGGGTGGGGAGGGGCCCTTGGGTCTGCCTTGCCCAGACAGCAGGCTCTCGGGAGCTGCCGGGAGGCACCTGCAGGCTGTCCGTGGCTGCAGTGCTGTCCAGTTCTCGGGCTCTAGAGCGGGGGACAGACACACTGCACGTCAGGTGCCTGTTGTGGGGAGACGGTCGTTATGTCACTGACTCAGGATGGCCAGGGGACAGCAGGGACCAGTTTGCTTAGAACCTTTTGTTATTCTCACTGCATGAGGAAGACTTCAGAAGTTAGAAAATGATTTCAAAATGTGTACCTCGTGCAGGGAAGCAGTACAGATTGCAGTGTGTGTCACCTCTTGTGAAACTTTCTCTGCTGCCTGTGTCCTCCTCCCGCACTCGTTCTAGGAGGGTGACGGGGGTCTGAAAAGGCCCTTCACGCTGAGGTGGCCTGGGTCTGGCTTACCCAGACCCAGCACAGGGGACCTTGGTGAGCCACAGCAGCCAGGGCGGGAGTTCTTTTTAATTTACATTCTTTGGGACGTTTAATGAGACTGGACGGCCCTAGCTGGTGTGGCTCAGTTGGGTGGGTGTTGTCCCATGCACCCAAAGGTTGCTTCTTCGATACCCGGTCAGGGCACATGCCCGGGTTGTGAGCTTAATCCCTGGTGGGGGACATGGAGGAGGCAGCCGATCGATGTTCTGCTCTCACATCAATGTTTCTCTTCTCTTCCCCTCCTTTCCTCTCTGTCTAAAAATCAATGAAAATATTTTAAAAATTAATGAGATTGGTGGTTTCTTCTGTGTTCGATTATTTTTGTTTTCTTTTGTGAATTATTTCCTCAGCTTCCTTCACACTGTTTTTCCCCTGTTGGGATGTGTGTCCTTTTCTTTTTTAAATATATTTTTTTTGGCTTCAGAGAGGAAGGGAGAGAGAAACATCAGTGCTGAGAGAGAATCATGGATCGGCTGCCCCCTGCACGCCCCACACTGGGGATCAAGCCTGCAACCTGGGCCTGTGCCCTGACCGGGAATCGAACCGTGATCTCCTGGTTCATAGGTCGACGCTCAACCACTGAGCCACGCCGGTCGGGCCTTTTCTTAATGATTTTACCTCTTTTTCTTAGTAAGGATGTTAATTCTGTGTTAAGCTAAATTTATTTTAATAAAACAGAAAAGTATGCCACTTAGATGTTGCAAGCATGTGACAAGTTTTCTTTTCTGCTTTCTCTCTAGTTTACCTAAAGCCGTGAAAAGAAGAATCAACGCATTGAAACAACTCCAGGTGAAGTGCGCTCACATAGAAGCCAAGTTCTACGAAGAGGTCCATGACCTGGAGAGGAAGTACGCGGCGCTGTACCAGCCTCTCTTTGACAAGGTGGGAGCATCTCCTCTGATTCGAGTCTCAGACCGTTGAGGCTGAGCATCCACATTGCCCAGTAAATCGCCCCGAGCTGTTCTTTAAGTCCTAGACCGAAGCTTAGGATAAGTGATGGGAGCGTCCAGGGTTCAGTCTTCTCATAGGCATTGTTTGCAAACTCACGGCCTGAACTCCTGCCTTCCCCAATGACATAACTCTGAGAAGGTCTCGCTCTCACTTAGAGAAGGGAGTTCGTCACTGGTGACGTTGAGCCGACAGATGCGGAGTCGGAGTGGCACAGCGAGAACGAAGAGGAGGACAAACTGGCCGTAAGTTGTTCTTTTGATGAGCGCGGCTGGCGTTCGCTTTCGCGCTGTTACACACAAGAACCGTCTCCTAATGGTCTTGATGCTCAACATTGCTTTACAGAGAAAGCGCTCCTGGCAGGAGGTGCTGTTCCACCCTGAGCTCAGGTGTTGGGGTTTCTTATGGCTGAATACTGAGCGGCCTCGGGCCTGGCCTCTGACAGTGCCGCCAGCTCAGGCAGTGGAGCAGGCACCGCCCCCCGCATCGCCAGTGACCCAGAGCAGCTCTGCACTGTCTGTAGGGAGATCGCAGATCCGATGAGCGAGGCCGTTAGCCTCAGTGTCGGGCGCAGCCAGGCGTGCTGTGGTCACCAGCAGACGGGGTGTGGTGAGGAGGGTGTACTGGAAACACCAGGACCAGCGGTAGGAGGAGGTGGCCAGAGCGCCTCGCCACGTGACCACGAGATCAGTGGGTTACGGATCCTTTCAGTGACGGGCCCTGTCCGTCACCTGCTCGCAGCCTCTTACCTGACGGCCCATTCCAGTGCCATAGGTTCACTCTGCCAGCCGGATCTTGTGTTCGGGAGACAAGTAGCTTCAATCTGTAAAATTCACTTTTATGGGCGTTTGTGAAGAATATGCTAGTTTTGGTAGCCACGTGTTTTGATCTAAAAACATGCAGAGCCTGGCCTGGTCGTAGCTGTGGCTGCGGGTCAGTGTCCTTGTGAATCAGATCCTTTTTGCTCAGGAAAAACCTGTCTCTGCTCGTTGCCTCGTAAGGTCCCAGTGGCACCGCACTCCTACCTTCCACATTGCCTGATCTGCACGGGCACCTAGCCGTTCTGGTCCCCGCCCTCGTGTGGGCAGTGCCTCTGGCGGAGGCGGCAGTTAGAGCGTCTCCCTGGCCTTGGACGGACAAAGTGGTTGGCAGTTCTGGTGGCAGAAGCCGTGGGAGTTGCGTGTGGTAGTGGGTGATCATCCCCAGGTGGGGGCCTCGTGGAGCCAGCACTGCACAGCCTTGCCCAGTATGTGGCCTTTGACCCCTCTGGAACTTTTCTGCCAATTTAAATGGTTTGGTGGAATGACGTTTGGACGGAGTGCCTTGAACGCTTTGTCCCGGAAACCTTTCCATGGTGACCTGCTCGGCGGTCTTGGAATGTAGGGTCAGAGGACCAGGGCTTGTGACGGCAGTGGGTGCGGGATTCTGGAATGATGGTCTGGTTCGAGCCGTGGAGGATTTGTTGATTGTTGCTTGGTGGTAACTGTCCTCTTCTGCATCGTTACTTTGTAGGGAGACATGAAGAGCAAAGTCGTCATCGCAGAAAAAGAAGCCGAGGCAGCAGAGGAGCCCGCCCCCCGAGGGATTCCCGAGTTCTGGTTCACCATCTTCAGAAACGTGGACATGCTGAGCGAGCTGGTCCAGGTGAGCGTGCTCCATCCTGGTCTTACGACTGCGTGTGAGCTACTCTCGGGGGAAAGGCACTCCTGGGACCCCCACTCCAGAGAAGTCGTGGCCTCACAGGAGGGTTATTCCTGGTGGGGACCCCAGTCACACCTACTGCAGCTGGAGTGGGAAGCCTGCAGCCTGAGCCAGAGCCCTGGGTCAGTTCACCTCCTGGGAAAGGGCTGCTGCCTCACCCAGAAAGCCTGTCAGCAGGTTCCAGATGCCTTTCCATTTTTTTTTTTCTTCCTTTTTTTTAAAAACTCACGGCTGCTTTTTTTTTTTGTCTTTGTTTTGTTTTTTAATTTATTGATTTCAGAGAGGAAGAAGGGAGGGAGGGAGAAAGAGAGAGACAGAAGTAGAAACATCAGTTTGTTCCACTTATTTATGCATTTATTGATTGCCCCGATCGGAGATCGAACCTGCAACCTTGGCGTATCGACCCTAATCACCCGGCTAGGGCAACTCTTCTCCGTGTCACTGATGTGGACAAGTGGGGAAGTGAGGGGTGAGAATGTGTGCATGTGTACACACACTTGCACTGACACATACTTATTACACTTCTCCGTTGGTGGGTATTTGGACCATGAAACAGGCCTGTTGTGCAGGCTCCGTGGGCCGAGACTCAGGAAAGGATGTGAGGAGTGCATTTCCTGCTCCCCTTCAACCGACAGGGCCGCGTCTGAAACCGCGCCTTGCGACAGCCTGTCTTCCTGTCTGAGCCTCCTTTTCAGGCACAAGTCAGGTTGGGGTGTAAGAAAACCAGATCATGCCACATGCCAGAAATTCATTGGGAAAACTGAATACTCTACGGCAGACCTCACCCAGACTGCTTTTTAGAATCACCTGGGCAACTTCTTGTTTTTTCCCCCAATATATTTCTGATTTTGGAGAGGAAGGGAGAGGGAGAGAGAGAGAGAAACATCAATGATGAGAGAGAATCATTGACTGGCTGCCTCCTGCACGCCCCCCACTGGGGATGGAGCCCACAACCTGGGAATTGTGCCCTGACCGGGAATTGAGCCCCAACCCCCTGGTTCATAGGTTGACACTCAACCACTGAGCCACGCCAGCCAGGCACCTGGGCAACTTTTAAAACTCAATAGCAAAGAAAAACAAAACAAAAACAACTCAATAGCAGCCTCAGTGCCTCTGCTCCCCCACGTCCTGACAGTCCCAGGTGGGGGTAGAAGTTCCCGGATTCTGGGTGCCCCAGGGTGGGAAGTCCCCACGCAGCGGAGCCGTTAGCTCTCTCAGACCTCGGTGGCTGTGCCCATCCCGGGGCACGCAGGGCCCGATTTCTCAGGTCTGGGTGGGCCTGGGGCTGCTTTTCTGACGTGCTGCTGGGGGGGGGGGGGGTGCACGCTGTGCGTGTGGCAGGCTTGTGATGATGGGGCTTTTGGTGCCAGTAGGTGACTTGCTTGGTGACCTGGCTGTTGGTGCTGGGTAGCCGTCCAGGGATGGTGTGGCTGCTGCTTCCACGCATTTCCTGGTGTTGAGGGCAGTAGCTGAGGCCGACTTCAGTGAGGGGTCTCCCTCCTTCTCCCAGCACCCCTGTACCATGGCCTACTTCAGTGTGTAGGCCGCAGAGCGTCTGGAAGCTGTGGGAAGACAGGCTGGCATTTCCAGGGTGTTTCCTATCTGAGGGAGTGGCGAGAGGTCGTTGGCACTGACCTGACCGCGTCTGGCCGGAGGTGCCATTCGGGTCAGACGTTAATTCCTGAAGATGGACTCGACTGAGTGCTTGGTGCTCTGCGTGGGGGGCAGAGCGGAGGCTGCAGGAGGGTTTAGACCAGTGATGGCGAACCTATGACACGCGTGTCAGAGGTGACACGCGAACTCAATTTTTTGGTTGATTTTTCTTTGTTAAATGGCATTTAAATATATGAAATAAATATAAAAAATATAAGTCTTTGTTTTACTATGGTTGCAAATATCAAAAAGTTTCTATATGTGACACGGCACCAGAGTTAAGTTAGGGTTTTTCGCCATCACTGGTTTAGACGCAGTGGTTCTCAACCTTCTGGCCCTTTAAATACAGCTCCTCATGTTGTGACCCAGCCATAAAATTATTTTCGTTGCTCCTTCATAACTGTCATGTTGCTGCTGTTATGAATTGTCATGTAAATATCTGATATGCAGGATGGGCTTAGGCGACCCCTGTGAAAGGGTCGTTCGACCGCCAAAGGGGTCGCGACCCACAGGTTGAGAACCACTGGTTTAGAGGGTCCGGACAGCAGCTTCCACTCAGCCCCCCGCAGTGCCCAGGGCTGGGCTTATGGGCCCCTAGTTCTGAGCCTGTCATCAAGACGTTGGGCTCCGCTGGGACCACGGAGTTGTCCTCGAGGCCTGGGAGGAGCATGGTGTTATTTCAGGGACTTGGGACATAGCACAGGGCACTGCGGGTTGAGGGAGGAGTGGGACGGTCCCACATGAGAGCATCTCGCTGGGCAGCATCCTGGTGGTGACGTTCCCCTTGGCATTTAGCACGAGGCAGGGCACACCAGTGAGGTGCAGTCTGGGCCAGGTGTTCTCTGGAGGCGGGATCTGACATCTCGGACTGCGGTCCCTTTTTGTCTAGAGACTTGGTATGTGCCTGTGTTGCTGTTTTTTTGTAGTTCTATGTCAAAAGAATTTAAAATTAGGAACTTGATGTTTGTCAGACTCAATTCTTAGAACTCAGTGGAACCTCAAGAAATCTTTTAGTTCAGTCCCCAGACTTCAGGGGCAAAGAAAGAACTGTTTGCTCAGGCCAGTGTGGCTCAGTGAGTTGGAGTATCAGCCTGGGCACCAATGAAGGTGGCGGGTTTGATCGCTGGTCAGGGTGCACATGGGAGTCACCCTATCAGTGTTTCTCTCTCTCTCCCCCTCCTTCCTCTCTCTAATAATAACAAGAAGTCACTTTCACAGATGAAGCGCCTCTTGGTAGGATGTGGTTGCTGGGTTTCGAGTCTCGTCATTCCTCTTCTGGTTGTTCTCTCTCGGACTTTCTCAGATGCAGACATTGGTGAACTCTGCGTTTGAATGACCTCAGAGTAAACGTGTGCAGCCATGTTGGAAGTTCTCGTGTGATGCCCGAGCTGTGGGTCTCAGACACGCCTCGTGTGTGTTGTTGGTGCTGAGTGGCTGTGCTGTGGGTTTGGGAGATGTATTGCCACACGCCCATGGCGGTGGGATGGGGTGGCTGCCGTGGCCGTAGCTGATCCAGGTGGTTCCTGTGATTCTGTCTCTTCAGAGCTGCTCCGGACCGGCCTGCTGGGGCACGGCACCTCGGTCCCAGGCACAGGGCCCTATGAGAGAGCCGCCAGGGCCCTGGTCCCGGCACTGAAGGCGCTGCTCTCAGACCAGCTGTCGGGCAGCAGCGTGGGTGGCTCCCTGGAGTCAGTACTTGGCCAGGAGAGGGCCCACCAGGGCCCCTCGCCCACCACCAGGGGGGACGTAGCAGCCACTCCGCAAGGACGCGTGCTGTTCTCAGAAAGCTCAGGTTTTGTTTTCCTCTTTGTGTTTAGGAATATGATGAGCCGATCTTGAAACACCTGCAGGATATCAAAGTGAAGTTTTCAGACCCTGGACAGCCGATGGTGAGTACTGGTGGAGCTCCTGGTTGGTGTCGGGGGCGTCGGGCCACTGAAGATAAAGGAAGGGCTTGGGTCCAAGGCAGGAAATCAGACCCGTCACTCACCTGCCGGGGGACCTGAGCGAGATGCTGGTGGGGATCAGGGCAGCCTGGCAGGTCGTCCAGGCCGCCTGCTGGGTGGTGGCAGGTGCAGGAGTCAGGCCGGGCTGGACTCTTCTGTCCCACGTGGTGTCCACTGAGGTGCTGTGGCTTCTCACTAGTTCGTTCCTCTACCATCCTTTCCCTGGGTGGCTCCTGGGTTTTTCGAGGATCTCGTGTCTTTGAAATGGGTTTGAAAGGATGGTGGGTCTACACGCCCTTGAATGTGAGGGGCACTTTAACAGAAACCTACTAGGTGTCTGTTCCAAAAAGCACCTGCAGGCCACCCTGGCTGGGGCCCTCATCTCATACATCAAAAGGTAGTGGTTTCGGCCCTGACCGGTTTGGCTCAGTGGATAGAGCGTCGGCCTGAAGACTGAAGGGTCCCAGGTTTGATTCCAGTCAAGGGCATGTGCCTTGGTTGCAGGCACATCCCCAGAAGGGGGTGTGCAGGAGGCAGCTGATCCATGTTTTTCTCTCATGGATGTTTCTTTTTTAAAAAATATATTTATTGATTTTTTACAGAGAGGAAGGGAGAGAGATAGTTAGAAACATCGATGAGAGACTCTCTATCCACTGAGCCAAACCGGTTTCAGCTCTCATGGATGTTTCTAACTATCCCTCTCCCTTCCTCTTTGTAAAAAATCAATATATATATATATATATATATATATATATATTTTTTTTTTTTTTATTTAAAAAGGTAGTGGTTTTGATTCCCAGTTAGGGCACACACCTAGGTTAAGGTTTGATCCCTAGTCAGGGTGTGTACGGGAGGCAACTGATTGATGTTTCTATCTCACATCAATGCTCCCCTCTCTCTTTCTCTCTCTCTCTCTCTTTCTCCCTCCCTCCCTTCCTCTTTCTCTAAAAAACCAATAAAAACATATCCTTGGATGAGGATTTTTAAAAAGAACAACCTGCAGATAAGACTGAAAATATGCTCGCTTGCTCTGATGTGTCACAAACCCCCTTTCCAGAACACCTGAGACAGACAGCGTGTTAGTGTGTGTGGTGGTCTGCCTGCCATTAGGCCCAGCCAGCCCTCCCTCTCCCCTGGGGGCACTTGGATGGCGCACCCGTCCAGCTGGGCTGGGCTCCCAGGAGCCCTGTGCGTGGCCTGTCCGTCTGGCGGTGGCTGATGGGCTCCATTCCAGAGCAGTGACGGGACTGACAGGCTCACTGGTGGCTCAGTCTCAGGCCTTGGAGACGAGCACCTGGGGCTGTGGGCTGCGGACCTTGGTCAGGGGCTAGCCCGGTCTCTCCTCCCTCCCTGTCACAGCACGGGCCCAGGTTGCGCACGAGGGCCAGTGTGAATGGGATTTCTCTCCCTAGTGCTGCAGGCCGGGACAGGACGACATGCCTATATATGTCCCTTCCCTTCCCTGTCTGCTGTACTCCCGGAGGGGACATCCCGCTCTCCCTCTGCAGGGGAGGTGTGGGCATGAGCCAGAGATGCCTGCTCCAGGCTGAGGGCCACTCTGGTGGCGGAGGTGACCCCTTTTCTCCTACTGAAGCCTCTGGGGTGGCCTGGGGCCCTCCTCTCAGCCTCTCCCCCAGTCTGGGCTCCTCACTGGGAGAGGCTTGTAGCGCCCTCTGGGGACCGCCTGCGGCCATGGCGGGCTGAGAAGATGTGAATGCTCTTTGCAGTATGAGCACACTTGTAAGATGCTGTGAGTTTTTCCTTCCACAGCTTTCTCACCTGCCATTCATCCTTTTCCCTTGGGTCCCTTTCGTCTTTCTCGCCCACGTGTCGGATGTGGCTCCCCAGGACTGGAGCCCGAGCGGCGGTAGCACGAGCCAGCCTTCCTCGTGAGTCCCATGTGCTCACTCTACGAACTTAGAGAACACGAGGCAGCCTCCAGCGTCTAGAGACACGCTACCGCCAGTTCCCCTTAGTTTATCCTGTCACGTTATTATGAACCGTCTAAGACAAAGCTGTAAAGAACAGCCACCTCGCTTCAGAACGAAGGGGCCAGCGCCTTGGCCCCGCCCCAGCCCGCACCTCCTTTCCCCTCTCCGCGCCACTCCTCTGACGTGGCAGCAAGGGGTGCGAGAGCGAGCGCGTGCACACTGTCGTGCTTCTCCTCCCACGCCACGCGCTCTGCTGGGTGGGACAGCGAACTTACTGCACCTCTTGGTGTAGATGGTTACGTAGCATTCCTGTATGCCCCCCACCCCCACCCCCTGTTCTGAATGGTTGCCTCATGGTCAGCATCCTGGAAACCGGGTCTTGTAGTGTAATGGCTGGGCCGCTGGAGGGCAGTGCGCATCAGTGAGGCCCAGGGGCGGTCAGTTCCGCTCCTGCTGGCACTGTGTCTTACACTTCCTTTCTGTAATAATAACCTGTACTGGTCTCTATTTTGAAATAATTTCAAGCAGCACAGAGAATCCCACGTGTCTCTTGTCCACCTTAACCACAGGGCTGTATGAGGCAGGACTGCTCCTAGCCTGGGTGTGACTGTGGCGAAGACAGTAGCCCCGCCTCCGCTGCTGGGCAGAGAGCACCATTAACTGAAGTGTGGGATCGGCCCTCACCCCTGGGCCCTTTTTGTTGGTCCATTAAATACTTTAACCCTTTGCACTCCGCTGTCCCCTCTCAGGGGACATTGCAGTTTATTAGTGATTACGGGGAATTGAGTTATTTCAACGCAACTTTTTGAGACATGCATGTTTCCCTGAAGTTTTATCTTGAAATGGCACAAGAAATTAAATCAAAATATCGTAAAATTACTAAGATATATACAAGAAATGTCAGCGGGTTTTGTGTCGGATTAAACAATAAACTACATATTCCCGATGTGGGACAAAGAAAACGGGACTGCATTGTGTGTTCTAACAGGAAAATACGTGGTGGCAGGCGTCAAACCACTTATTACTGTCAAACATGCACTAATCAGCCTGCAATGCATATTGGGGAGTGTTACAAAACTTATCATACTGTACAAAATCATAAACAATAAAATATTGGTTTTTTTGCAAATATACATTCCTCGATGTCACCCAATTCATATAAGTCCAATATCATTATAATACGTCACTTGGTTCCAAAATTATACTAAATAATACGAGGGTCTTTAAATGCACGTTTCCGCCGCAAAGTAGCGTTGAGTAGCTGGTAGCCAATGTCCAGAATGGTTCGGAGTGCAAAGGGTTAATTCACCCCAGGGCGTTCGGGTTATTCTAGATAAACAGAGGCCATGGGGAAGAAAAAATCAGAAAATAGGAAGAAAAGAAATGACACTGGGTGGGGAGGACCTGGGGCGAGAGGGGGAAGGGAAGAGCTCTGCCCGGACAGGATGGGTGCGGAGGGACCGGACAGGACGGGTGCGGAGGGACCGACTCCAGCAGAAGGCTCGTTGGCCCAGCCCGCCCACATGTGGTCGTGGCCACAGTGGCCCTCCCACCTCCATCTTCATGCTGGGAGGGAGGGACAGGGACCCGTTCCCGAAGCTGCCTCCCTGTCCTGCTGAACTTGGACCTGCCTTGACCATCCTTCCTCTCCAGCCCACAAGGCTCTGGCAAAGGTCAGTGGACATTCCCCGGCCAGAGCCTGCGCCATCCCTTCTAGACACTGGACGTGGGTGCTCCCCAGGCTCTGACCCCCTGTGTCTGCTCTTGTGCTGTCGTGGCCTTTCTCCCCCTTCACCCCTCTTTGGAGAGCCTTGTTTCACTCCCCTTTTGTGTCCTAAGTGCTGCTTCCATGGGTCAATCTTCAACTCGGGGGGAGAGGTGTCACTTCCACTCCCGAAACCACTCGGGGCTCCGAGCGGTGGGGTTGCCCCCAGGCGGCCTGAACCCAGACTTGGCCTTCACAGACGCTCCTCACCTCACGCACCGGGACAGGCTTCTTTGTCCTTTATGGACGGGCGGAGGGGGAAGCGTGAGCACAGATAGTGCTATGAGGTCACAGATGGCTTTTTTAGTTCATTAATTATTTGTTATTGCCAAGTCGTCCTTCAAAAGCTATTTACAGTCCAACCAGTGTGGCTCAACGATTGAGCATTGATCGAGGAAACAAGAGGTCACTGGTTCAATTCCCGGTCAGGGCACGTGCCGGAGTGCAGGCTCGATCCCCAGTAGGGGGCGTGCAGGAGGCAGCTGATCATGATTCTGTCTCATCATTGATGTTTCTGTCTCTCCCTCTATCTTCTTCTCTGAAATCAATAAAAATATATTTTTTAAAAATTTATAGCCCTGGCTGTTTTGGCTCAGTGGATAGAGTGTCAGCCTGTGGACTGAGGGGTCCCGGGTTCAATTCCAGTCAGGGGCACATGCCTGGGATGTGGGCTCGAGCCCCAGTAGGGGGCATGCGGGAGGCAGCTGATCGGTGATTCTCTCTCATCATTGATGTTTCTGTCTCTCTCTCCCTCTCCCTTTCTCTCTGGAATCTATCTAAAGAAAAAAGTATACTGCCAAACCGGTTTGGCTCAGTGGATAGAGCGTCAGCCTGTGGACTGAAGGGTCCCGGGTTCGATTCCGGTCAAGGGCATGTACCTTGGTTGCAGGCACATCCCCAGTGGGAGGTGTGCAGGAGGCAGCTGGTCGATGTTTCTCTCTCATTGATGTTTCTGACTCTCTATCCCTCTCCCTTCCTTTCTGTAAAAAATCAGTAAAATATATTTAAAAAATATATACTGGAAATTTGTAAACACAAGACCTAAAAAAAAAAATGTATAAAGCCATTTGCCTTGTGTGAGTGCTGCTGGCTTCCCGGAACCCTGGCCAGTCGCTGCGTCTCAGTTACTTCTCCTTCGCTTCGGTGCCCGAGTGTGAGTGTCCTCTGTTGGCCGTGGCTGCTGCCGTGCACACCTGGGCCCATTTCCCTGTGAGGCTGTTTCTCTCCAGGGTGTGGGCTGCTCCGTGACCCGAGGGACTTGTCCCGGGTGTGGCTTGTGTTTCCTTTTCTCCCCCACAGGGGGTCTGGCCACTTTCACTGCGGAGCAAAGACAGCCGCTCTGCCTGCCTCCCAGGGAGGAAGGAGAGGAGGGCGGGGCTGTCGATGCCCAGTTTCTCCCTCCAGACCCTCCACCAAGAGCCCGGCCTCCCCGGAGGAGACACACGCCCTGTCACTGTGCCTTCCCTTGTGCCGCTGTTTTTTGCAGTAAAGACGGTTTTCTTGTCACGTGGCCACACTGGGGGCTTCTGCCTGTGGGTCCTACTGGGGGGAGCTGGTTCCCCGGAAGCACGGTGTGGCTCATCAATCCGTCGCTGGGTGTCTGTAGCGTTTCAGGTGCTCACCCTGCGCTTCTGTCTTCAGTCTTTTGTGTTAGAGTTCCACTTTGAGCCCAACGACTACTTCACCAATTCAGTCCTGACCAAAACGTACAAGATGAAGTCCGAGCCGGATAAGGCCGACCCCTTCTCCTTCGAAGGCCCTGAAATCGTTGACTGTGATGGGTAAGGAACGCCGTTTCACCTTTTTTCTTGGCAGTGAAACTGGGAGGTGACTTTAGAACTGCGTCAGAGAGAAATGAGGGTGAAGCAGGAAGCCTTTCACTTGCCCTGAAGCCCAGTGGGCTAAGAGGAAGTAGTTTTCTGTGGGGGATGTGATGGCAGCGCTGGGAAGTGTATCACGTGGACACATGGGCAGGCTTCCGGGCAGTGGCCCGGCTCCTCATTCTCATGAGGGGATCGGGTTCCCTGGCCCCGTCCGTCAGGCTGTGGCCGGCAGCCCACATGAGCCGGCGCAGAGCAGTGCGCCGGGGGCTGGCTTTGCAGACGGGGTCAGCGTGCTTGTCCTGGGACTTGGGGTGAGCACCTTGGCCACTCCGGTCTGTAGGTCCCCAGGGAGTGAGTGTGGTTTGAGTTGTTCCTCTTGGGCAGCTCGAGATGCTTGGCACTGGTTCCTCCGCAATTGAAACGTTATTTTACCCCTGGGACCTCGTGCTTGTCCTCATGACCCTCCGTCTCAGTAATTCAGGCCTTAAAGTCCTCGTGACTCAGTGGCGAGGGTTAGAAAGGCCACTGTCCGGGCCGCCTGGTGACAGGAGGCCGGGCTTTCCGGTGCTTCTAGGGCCGACACTGTCCAGCTGCTGTCAGGTGTCACCTGTGGTCCAAGGTGGTTCGAGGGCTAGGAAGCAGCTGTGCCCCACCCACCACGCAGCACTCGGGGAGCTGCGGTGTTGTGTGCGGGTCCTCAGCATTGGCGGGGTCGCCTGCTTCCTTTCTCCAGCTTGTCCCACTCAGCTCAGTGGCCTTGAGAATTGGGGTTTGAGTGGTGACTTCAGGTGCACTCGGGGGGGGGGGGGGGGGGGCTGTCCAGGGGCAGCTGGTGATAGGCTCTGGAGGTGCCTGTGCCCAGCCTTGGTTGGGGTTGTTCACAGAAAACACGCTGCAGCGTCTGGGCTGACACACAAGCCTCCAGCCGAGGAGGCCTGGGGTGCTGGTGCCCTTGCCCTGCAGAAGCCCGAGCTTGAGGCACTGCTCTGTCGGGGTGGTGGCAGGCAGCCCGTTCCTGTCACTGCCTGCGGGTGAGCCTCATGCGCGGCCATGCTTGCTTGCAGGTGGGTTTATGAAACTGTCCGGGTTAAGCGTAGAGCGTGGTTTGCTTGTTCTGTGCACTTGTAGTCGGCTTTTCTCACGAAGTGTGTGTTGGTGGCTGTCGTGCCCCTGCAGGTGCACCATTGACTGGAAGAAAGGAAAGAACGTCACCGTCAAAACGATCAAGAAAAAGCAGAAACACAAGGGCCGAGGCACCGTCAGAACCATCACCAAGCAAGTCCCCAACGACTCCTTCTTCAACTTCTTCAGCCCGCTGAAAGGTGAGGGGCGTCCCCGCTTCCCCGAGGCCTGTCCCGCCGCTCGGCTTTTACCAGAGACCTGCAGGCGGGCACTGTCCTCACTGACCCAGAGAAATGGGAGAGGGTTTTGGTGTTTACGAGAGAAGGTGAGAGGTGACAGCTTTCAGCGTTTCTTTTACATGAGCCGTTGCTGGAACAGCGTCGGCGGCACCTCGAGCCCGTTCCCAGGACCACGCTCGGCACCTTCGCCTCCAGCCCCAGCTCTGGCGGTGGGCCCTGGGCTCTGCCCGTGATCCTGTGCCTTGGTTAGCAGGACACACACTAAGGTGTGAGCAGAACCTAGGAGCTCCACACGGTGACGCTCAGCGTCAGGTTGGACGGAATGTCCATCCTTATGAGCAAAATAAAGACGCATGCGTGTGCTGATCTTGCCTGCACCCGCCATCCGTACCATGTGTAGGCAGAGGGCACATTGAAAGCAGCCAGGGCGGGTGCTGCCAGCAGCGAAGTGGTGACGAGGGGGTAAAGTGCCACTCGAGATTGGCAGGTATGCAGAGTGTGTATTTATCACATCGTCCTGCTTGTACCGAACGTCGGTGTTATTTTAGGCCTTGTGTGCCATTTGGTTTGATTTGGTAGGTTATTTTTTGGTTCTGAGAACACAGAAACATTTCTGTCTAAATGAATGATAGTTGCTTCTTGGCTTTCCGCCTTTCCACTTAAGAACAGTTTCGTAGGAATCCTCTGCCTTTGGGTAGCGGGGCCTGTGCTGCTGTGAGAGCTCATAGCCCCAGGGTCCGTCCTGGCCCCCGGCGAGCTGGGCTGGTAAGGGGACTTGTGCTCACGGGTGCAGGGGGGCAGCAGGGGGACCTGGCAGCAAGAAGGGAGGACAAGGCGGCACCCCAGGCTCCATGGTAGGAAGCTCAGAGTGCCTGCAGGGCCTCCCACACCTCCCTCGTCTCCACGCTGCTCGCAGCCCCTGCGCTGCAGCTCTGCCCCAGCCAGGACTTGGGGCCAGGCTCTCAGTGTTTGCCTCTCCATTGTGAGGTGCTTGGGGCCGAAGCAGAGCTTTGAAGCTTCCGTTTTGAGTGTTGTTTCCCCCGAGCGATAACGTAAAGATGGGCCTCGAGCTGGAAAGGTGAGCTGCTGGCTTTGAGAGTAAACTATTGGGACACCTCAGTGTAATTTTCTAATCCTGAGAGAACGTGAAGGCGGAGCAGTTGGCTGTGTCAGCACGGATACAAGGAAATGAGAAGACCCATTGGCTCTTTACCTTCCACGCTTAAAGCCAGGTTGAGATGACAGCTGCGGCCCTGCCGCAGGACCGGGCGCCTTCGGGCTGTCAGTCCGGCGCCTCACGCAGCAACTCAGGCCTGAGCCGTTGACTTTGACCTTGTCTCTGAGCTAGTGCCCCTTCGTCCCGCCCGCTCAGCTTGCAGTCCTGTCTCTTCATTGTGGCTATTTTCTGTGATTTGTCTTTGAGCCCAGAAGGCAGAGGTCCTCAGACTTTTTAAACGGGATCAGTTCACTGTCCCTCAGACCGTTGGAGGGCCGGACTATAGTTTTAAAAAAAACTATGAACAAATTCCTATGCACACTGCACATATCTTATTTTGAAGTAAAAAAACAAAACGGGAACAAATACACGATTTGTATTTGCATGTGGCCCGCGGGCCGTAGTTTGAGGAGCCCTGCCAGAAGATGTCAGTCTGTGTTGGTTTGGGGGTAAGAACAGCCATGACTGCTCCCTCAGTGTCCCTGTTGGGGAGATCCCTCGGGAGCCTGCGTGGAGTCATGACAGGGGCGCTTTGGGGGAGTTTTCCTTAAAACTGGATTTAAAATACTTGATAACATCAAAATGGAACGAAGCAGACTCGCGGGCTTGGGGATTGACCCTTTGTGGGGTGATTTCTAGAATTGCGGTGGTGGCTGCACAGCACCAAGTGTACCAGGCAGCATTAAATCGCACACCTAACGGGGGAGACCTTTGTGGAACGTGCATTATAGCTTCAGTTGCTATTTTCAAAGCAATCACATGCTCATCACTACACGTGATGAGCTCTATGAAAACAGGGTGAGAGGGGGAGGCAGGGATGGGGTGGCCAAGAAAAACATCCACATTGATGACATGATTTTTGAAATGAAGGAAACATAAACTGGCCAGTCCAGCGGCCTCTGTGTCCTTAAACCCACAAAACGGGTCCAGAAGTCAAGTTGGTAGAGGTCCTTGTGCTGATCCCTAACCTTCAGGCCGGGCCCCCAAATCTGAACCTTAAACAGCCGTGGGGTGCTCGTGTGCCAAGGCTTGGGGACCACGGCCTCGTGGGTGGTGTTTGGACCCTGGCACTCGGGCCTCCGCCATCTCCACTGTGGCTGGCACTGCACAATCCCTGCAGCGGCCTCACTATGATGGCCTCGCTGACGGCCTCGCTGATGGCTTCGCTGCACGGCCTCGCTGTGACGGCTTCACTGTGATGGCCTCGCTGCCATGGCCTCACTGACAGCCTGGGGAGAGGCAGAGACTCCAGAGGATGGACAGGCAGGGCTGAGGCCTGCAGTTCAGTGAGGGCCTCGGACCAGCACCGCTAAGATTAGGGATTCGAATCCCTTGATCATTTGAATGTCACTGGGCTTCACTCAGGGCGGATTTAATGACTGGTTTGCCCGTCCTACTCGGTTCAGCCCAGTCTGTGTCGTGTGTGGAACCGAATCTCAGCGTCCTCTCTGGGGTGGGCAGTGATAGTGACACCCGGCCCACAGGGCAGTTTCTCACTTGCAGGAAGGTGTCGGCGTGTTCGCTCCTTCCTCCTCTCCACACAGACGGGAGTGCAGTGTTGACCTCTCTGGGGGTGGGGCTCAGGGCCTGTCCCCTTGTCTGCTGCACGGTCACGTGAGGCTTTGCAGGACACGAGTTGAAGCTCCACTCACAGCGCAGGTGCACTCGTGGCCACAGCCGCCACACAGCAGCCTTCCCACCTGTTAATCCTAAACTGCTGTCAGGGCCTCAGAAGGTTGGCATCCTGCATCTGGGGGCCCGCCCAGGGCCCAGGCGTGCGGGGGAGCGGGCACAGGTGCTGTGGGCACCCACCAGGAGGTGCAGGGAAGGCTGAGCTGGGAGGCGCTGACTTTCTCTGCAGCTGCGCTTCCTGTGTGGGGTCGGGCGTTTGCTTCTCACTGTAACCTGGGTGTGTTTTGTTTTTTTCCAGCGTCCGGGGATGGAGAATCGCTGGTAAGATTGTGTCGTTACTGAAAGCCTCTTACTGGCTGTAGAGCCTGTATTTCCTCAGTAGTTACCTACTTTCTTTGTAACCTGTTCCTCTTCGCAGAACCCGGAACTGGGGGGCGTGGGGTGGGGTGGGGGGGTTGTGTTCACTGCCCTCTGTTCCCCGTTGGGCTGCACTTTGCTGCCTCCCTGCCATTGCACTGCTGTGCCTTTAAAGCAGCTTATCCTCCTGGCCTGTCACCTGGCAGTGCTGGCCCTGGGGCTGTAATCCCCTTCGTTACCAGGGGCGGGAACGTGAGAACAGGCTGTCAGTCCCACTGAAGGGCGTGACCACGTCCCCTCTCCTGGCAGGATGAAGATTCCGAGTTCACGCTGGCCTCCGACTTCGAGATCGGACACTTCTTCCGTGAGCGGATAGTCCCGAGAGCCGTGCTGTACTTCACGGGGGAGGCCATCGAGGACGACGACAATGTATGTGTCTGGGGAGCCCGGCCCAGGACACAGGGCTGCTGTTGGTGTTCAGGGGGACGTGGAGGGAGCGGAGAGGTCCCCGCAGTGGGGGAGGCAGGCGGTCCCTATCAGCTTTCGGTCACTTCCAAACAGGAGGGACCCTCATTCACAGAGGTCTGACCGCACCACGCGGTCATCAGCAGCAGAGCCAGCTTGTGCTGGCCTGTGGCTCCGTGACCTCAAAGGGGTGCAGGCCGCGCTCTGCAGAAAGATCGCTGCGCGGAGACGAGCCGTCCCCAGCCAGAGTGGGAGGTGGCCCCGAGCACACCCCCCAGGACCTACCTACCAGCCCTGGGTCCATCACCTGAGGCACCCTCCTTCACAGCCCCGGTGGCCTTGGGTCCTGATTACTGGTCACAAAGTTCTGTTTCGTTCAGTATGTGTGGAGGGGAGAGGGGGAGAGAAATACCAATGATGAGAACCAGTGATGGGCTGCCTCCTGCACACCCACACTGGGGATCGAGCCTGCAACGTAGGCCTGTGCCCTGACCAGGAATCGAACCCTGACCCCCTGGTTCGTAGGTCGACGCTCAACCCACTGAGCCACGCTGGCTGGGCACCAAGTTCTGTTGTGTAGCTTGCTGCTGGAGGGGCGTTTCAGGTGATGTTTAAGCCTTGCTTTTAGAGCTCTGGCGGCTCCTGGTGCCTCTAGGTGTCCTTGCTTGCGAGGTCTGCTCCCCTCACTCTCCTGTGCTGAAGGCCCTGCTGGGCTGTGTGGTTCGGGCTGGAGGGCGCTGTGGGCTCGGGTACGTGTCCACACAGCTCGGCCCGTGCTCGGCCACGTCAAGTGCTTGCCAAGACTTAGGGTTTAGGAAATGCTGGTCACATGACGAAGTGAAGGCGGGAGTTCTGGTGTGTCTTCATCTTCTGGGTCATCCTGCTCGTCCCAGTGGCTGTGCGCCCCCACATATAACCAGCTCTACCAAGTGTGAGATGGGTTTGAGACAGGCCTCAGATCTCTCTAAAGGAGGCCCAGTGAACGGGTGCACGTAGACGCTCCGCAAACCCGCACCTGAGCCTGTGGGAGACATGAAACGACACGTGGATTCCTGTTGCTGCCGTGTGCCGAGCTCAGCATCGGCCAGTGTCATGGTTGGCCCAGCACACCCAAGCTGGCAGTCTCCTTCCTTCACCCCCATTATTAGTCCTTTTGACTGGCATCCTGTTAATGGGGCAGGGCTGTGGGCGAGCATTCCTGCAGCGCTGGCCTCCCGGCCGTGGCGTTGGTGCCAGGCATGCCCAGCAGCAGGTGGCTCTCAGCACTTGGCCTGCAGCCACGCTGCCCTCTGCTCAGTCCGAGCAGGATTGCGGCCTTTGCTAGGCCTGACCGGTGGGCCCTGGACAGGGCAGTGTCGGTCGGGTTGCCTCCACACTTTCAAAACCTAAACTGTGTTCCCTTCTTTTTCAGTTTGAAGAAGGTGAGGAAGGAGAAGAGGAGGTAAGGCCAGCTTGTATGTGGCAGCTCAGTGCCCCGGGGGGGGCGGTGTTCGGCTTGGTCTGCGGAGGGGACAGCGTGTGAGCCCCGGGGCCTTGTTACATCCCTTTGTGTGACACGGCAGGCGTGGGCCCCGCTGAGAACTGCAGAAAGATGGCAGGAGCCGTAGCAGGGTCCCATTGGACCCTGCATTTGGCTGATGCAATAATGGTTCAATCCACAGAATCAGCGATATGTTGATTTCAGGCCTAAGAAAATTTTGAGTCCAAAGGACGTAGTCAGTTGTGGGTAGCGATGGCTTTCCTTCTGAACTGAAGCGTGACTCTAGTGTGAAATCCTGTTCGCTCCTCTCCACACAGGAGCTGGAAGGCGACGAGGAGGGGGAGGAAGAGGACGATGCCGACGCCAGCCTCAAGGTGAGTTGCTCTGGAACTGCCCACTCCCAGGCCCCGGGCGAGGCACCTGATGCGTTCCTCCAATGAGAACGGTGGCGCGGAGTCGGGAGCACTGGAGCGGGACTGCTCAGTGCCTGGAACGGCGGGTGTGCGAGTGGCAGTGCCTGCTTCCCCAGCTCGCTCGGGCTGTGTCCCTCGCCTGGTCTCGTTCTGGTGATGATGTCACTGACACACAGAGGCACTCGTGTGCTTGTTTTTGGAAAGGATGCAAAGATGGCACTTTGAGGGCGGGGGTGGGGGCGTTCTTATTTTACATGAAAATGTAAGTATAATTTACAATTGTACTTGGGCTGAGAATGCTTAGAAATTAAGTCTAGATTTCTCATAATTTAAAATAAACTAGGAAGCTTTTTATAAAAAATGGCAAAAATGAGTGAACAGCCCCATTCATTGTACTGGTGAGTCCGGAGTTGTACTCCTGCTCTTGATTGGCTGAAACCCAGGTGCTTTGCCACGTGACGCGCACTAACTGCAGCGCGGCCTCCCCAGGACTCGCTCCTCACGCCACCGGCCTTCGTAGCGTGCCTCTCACTCACCGTGTGTGCGTGTCCCTGTCTTTCCCCAAGTGCATTGTGCCCGACGCTGTGCGTGCAAAGCCTGGTCTTGTCACCCTTCTGTACCACCACGTGTCCCGGTGCACGCATGCTCACGCGGGAGTTCCTGCTGGGGCATGACGGGGGGCGGGGGGGGGGGGGCAGACTAAATGCGCTCACCGTAGCGTTCATCGTTTTCACGGTGGCCTGTCTGTCACAGTAACTATTCAACACACCTGTGCGCACCTGAGTGCCAGCTGGAGAGGCGCAGACCGGGGGCCTGGCCTTGAGTGCTTCACACTTGGGGGACAGGAGTTGGGGGGTGTCTGTGAGCTAACAGAACTGGGTGGTGGTGACCCCTGTCACTGCCGTGCCGAGCCCCAGGTGTGTTCTTTGCCCAGGGGCGCGGCTCACCGGCAGCGGGCGCTCGGCTCCTGTTGTTTCCTCCTGGTGTCCGTCCGTCCTGTCCCCTCACGTCCTGTGTTCTGGGCACTGTCACCACATGGCACGTGACCTGGCAGAAGGGAGAGGATTGTTGGCACTTACCCCGTGACGTCTCGGTGTTTGTTGGGAGTGGGTGGTGCTATGAATGCTAGAACTGTTGGCTGTGCAGGCAGACACAGGGTTGTCCTTGTGAGCCCCTGTCCCCCGTCCCCCTGTTCCCTCGTCCCCCCGTCCCCCCGTCCCCCGTCCCCCCGTCCTCTGTCCCTGCCTTCTCCCTGTTTCCTCTGTTCCCTCGTCCTCCCGTACTCCCGTCCCCCTGTCCCCCCGCTCCCCCGTCCCTCTGTCCCTCTGTCAGATGGCACCTGTGCAGAGGCATTGTCAGCCTGGGCGGCAATGGAGAGCAGCAGAGTCAGGGAAGGCTAAGCTGTGCGTGGAGGCTGCTGCTCAGCCGCAGCTGCAGCCCTTCCTTCCGTACGTGAGATGGGGCTGCTCCCTCCTGTGAGCATGTGCGCTTCCTTTCCTCATGCTGACCCTGCCTTTCAATTTCTTTCCCCGTTTAGGTGTAATTTTTGTCTGTTAATCATGCGTTTCTAGGTAAGGTGGAATTCCATTCATTCCTCACTTCCAAATTGTTGATCTGTGCTTATGACAATGCTGTGGTAACGGGGCAGGGCAGGCTGCTGTGCGGGCGCACGGGCCAGGCGGCCACGGGCCTCCTGACCAGCCGTCGTGTGTGGGGCTGTGTGCGCCCGTGGAACCGGCTGGCCGCCACCACTCTGGGTCCCGCTTGCCGAGCCCAGTGTTTCTTGCTGCCCACGTAGCCAAGGGTAACTGGTGTGGCGTTTTCTCGATGACAGGACTGCCCTCCAGGAAGAGGACAGAGGGGAGGCCCTGGGAGGTGGGCGGTCTGCGGGGCCTCCTGGAGGCAGTCACGGCTTCCCCGCCCCTTCTGCTCCCTCAGTCCCTGTGCCTGTGCCACCCCCGCTCACAGGCGGTAGGAGTCAACCCCGCGATGTTTCTGGACGTGCCTCTGTTCCTTGTGCAGCCAGTGGGTACTGGGGGCCGAGCTTGTGCCAGTTTCTTATCTGAAAAGCGACTGCCGTGTGGTGTGGGTGTTAGCACGTGTGTTGAGGTTTCTGCGGTTCTAGCTCAGCGGCAGATCCAGCTGTTGGTCTCAGCAGCAGCAGCAGCAGCACGCCCAGGCCACTTGCAGGGCGTGGATCATCGTCGCTGTGCTCCATCCTGGGCTCACCTGGGGGGCACTCACCACTGCCAGGGCTGGGGCGCAGCAGCAGGAGGAAGCTGGGAACCGGAGGCAGACACGCAGGCAGCAGGTGGCCTTCTGGGAAGTCGGGTTCTGCAGCCAGAGGCAGTGGTTCTGACAGGCTGTGCCTGTGAGAGCCGGGACTCAGGGCTTCCTGTCAGAGGTGCCTGGTGCTGGTGCGAGTTCAGGTGGGGCCTTTGAGGGTCTGTCGCACTGTCCTGTCACATTCATGGGGGCGCAGAGCGAGCTGAAGGTGCGTCCGCAGTGAAGAGAGGATCTGGGCGCTAGGTCAGGGCTGGTCACCTGCCTGCGTGTTGGCATTGCTGTGCCCACGTGTCTGAGGAGCTTGGCTGCCAGGTTGCACCCAAAGCTCACTCCCCACATGCCAGCTCCTCTGAGCGTCATGAGCTGTGCAGCCTGGGCCTTGGAGCGGAGGACCCGGGGGTGACTGGAGCGCTCCATGCCCAGCAGCGCGGTCTCCTCTGCGCTCCTGCTCGGGGTGCTTGTTAGCCGCTCAAGCCTCCCTTCTGTGGTCCCAGGATTAGCAAGGTTTTGGCTATAAGTTTGTGCCTTTGAAACGCCAACTCCTCTGCCTTGATCATTGGCATGGAGGGACCACGCTGCCATCACACTGGCATGAAACAGGAGGTTCGGCCTGCATTCCGTTTTGTCCTGTGTCCACAGCCCCTCCTGGCCTTGGCGTGGGCGAGGACTCTTCCTCCAGCGTCTCCACAGCCACAGGGGGGTGGCGTTTAGACCAGCAGGCAGCTCGTGTCCCCTGGGTAAACCACAGTGCAGCTGACAGCGTCCCTGTGTCACATGATACGGTGTGTCATTTGTGTCGAGGCAGCGGGGAAAGCCCCCTGTCACCTCTGCAGGCTCCTGAGCACTCTGCTCCGGCCGCAGCTCGGGGCCAGCACTCGGCTCTTCCCCTGAGAGGACGCTGTGTGGTGCTGAGCTCTGTCGGCTAGGATTGCTGGTCGGCCTGTTGTTTTGGTGTTTCAGGTGACAGGGCAGGGCCCCCAGCCCCGAGAGGCCTGCCACTGGCCCTGGGCAGGGCTGGGCAGACACGGGGCCAGCCTGTGGGTCCCGGCTTGTCCTGTGCTCCTTCCATTTCATGTGCTAATCGGGAGCTTGGACCCGGGTCCGAGGCTGCTGCTTGTGTGTATGCCTCCTTTACGTGCACCTCATCCCTTAAACGTGATTCCCAAAGACCAGCTGGAGCCCAGCTCACACCTGAGTGGTCCCAGGTGTTTCTTCTCGGCCCTGGGTGCTGAGGCCATAGGCATGCCGGGTGGGGTCCCGAGAGGTTGGTAATCTCAGCTCGGACGGATGGGTGCACCCGCTCTGCTGCCCACAGCATTCGTGGGGCGCAAGTGTAGTTCCAGTGGTCGGATTACACACGACAGCTCACACTGAAGTGGTTCAGGGGTGGGGGACTCCCCTCTACCTTATCTGGAAGGATAGGATTCCCACTTGGGGGCTCCTGGGAGGATGGTGGCTTGTCTGTGGATCGTGGCTTTGCGGGCATTCCTCATTATCAAGGAGAAGGGGCCCCAAGGAGGAGGCAGCCCCCCGGGCGCGGGGCTGGGACAGGAGCCCGTCCAGATCCAAGTGTGGATCCTGCCGGGGGAGGGGGTGCTGTGCTGACTCACGGGATAGTGCCTGGGCACCCAGAGCCCCGGCTGCTGTCCAGCCTGGGAGCGGGTCTCCTGTCACTGACAAGTGAGCTGCTCTGCCCGGGCCTGCTGCTGCCTTGCCCAGAGTGAGAGGGTCTCGCGGGCCTTTCAAACAAAAGAGGCAGCTCTGCTGTGACATTTCTCCGGGAAGTTGGCTTATATTTTTGTTACTTTTTAAAAATATGTATGTTCTGACTTCAGAGAGGAAGGGAGAGGAAGAGATAGAAACATCCATGATGAGAGAGAATCATGGATCGGCTGCCTCCTGCATGCCCCCCTCTGGGGATCGAGCCTGTAACCCGGGTCTGTGCCCTGACCTGGATTCAGTCTGGTGACCTGGTTCCTAGGTCAACGCTCAACCCCTGAGCCACACCAGCGGGGCTTGTTACTGTGTTCCCAGTCTGTCAGTGCACAGTTGAGTGTTGGTTTCCTGGTGGCGGGAGATGGTGGAGGGACGGGGACGGTTCACAAGCCTTGTCTCTCTCGTTGACAGAAGGAGCCCAGCCAGCCCTCGGAGTGCAAGCAGCAGTGAGCAGCGACCTGTCTGTCGGCAGCGCCCACACCGACCTTGTTCAAGTGCATGGTTTTCACCTCACTTCCTCTTTCCTTATTATTTTGCTTAACCTGTACAGCGGCCACTTACATGCGTTTTCAGAAGTAGGAGGTTTGATCTAACCCGCACCCGCCGCGGCCTTGGGTGCAGCTCAGTAGACTTCCCCAGGCCCACCTTTGGGGGCCCATAGTCCACGTGGGGTGGGAGGGTCCCCGAGCCCAGGACAGAAGTCGGGAGTGTCCGCTCCCATCTCTCATTTGGAGACACACCCGCTTCATGCCCAGCCACCTGGCCTTCTGTCTCCGCGGAGCCGGGAGCATCCGTGCTGCCGGGGGCTCTTACTTTGGTTTTCTTTTCCTCGGGGTGGGGGTGGGTCGTGGCGCCCACCGTGCTGAGGCGTCAGCGTGGGTGGTGCGTCCCCGTATTTATTTGTTCCTCTGCGCTGTGAGCCTCGGGTGCGTGCTGGCGCTTGTCCTCAGGTTTCTGAAACCATGTTTGTGACTGGAGACCTGGGGAGGGGACAGGGGGAGGTGATGGCGGCTCCTCTGGGAGCAAGGCCTGTGTGGGAGGAAGTGCTCCCTCCTGCCACTGCGGCTGGTGGCGAGCTCCTCTCCTTGCTGTGGGGACCCCTCTTAGCCAGGCCGGGCCTGTGCCCATCTTCTGTGGGGAGGGCTGGGTGGGGCACAGGTGTGCTCGTGTGTAAGTGTCGCGTCTCCTTAGCTCCCATTTCTCAGCCCCACGTCCATCGTGTCTTAAAGCCCTGGGTTCAGAGTGACCTGTTCTTGGCTGGCGTGTGGGGCTCCGAGTGTGTGACCGCGTTCCCTGGTCCCTGGTCCCTGGTCCCTGGCAACGGGCCCACGGCGGGCGCACGGACCAGGCCTGGGGAGTGCTCAGCCTTATTACTTAGACACATTTGTAACTGAAGATGCTGTTTTCGATTTGTACAGACTAGTTAGAGTATCTATTAAAGTGGTGAAACCTGAGCCCGCCTGCGTCTCTCTGTGGGGTGGGGAGGGGGTGGTCGCACTCCCCGCAGCTCTGGGTGTGGCAGAGGCCGGACCCCGTGGCTGGTTTTCCTCTTGTTCCTCAGGCTGCGTGTAGTTGCCTGTTGGTCTCCAGGCCCGGGGAGCCCTGTGCTGGCTCCTCACCCTGCACGGGAGGGCGGGCTCCCCCCGGAACCCCGGCCTGAGGATGCTGCTCGGGCCTTGTTCCCCGCCCCGCCCCCGAAGGAGGCTGCAGAGGGAGCCTGGCGCTGGCCGCTGGGCCTCGGTGGTGAGCACATGTTCACAGGAATTGCAGGGTCAGAGATGCTGCACAGAGCGTGTCCCGGGTCATTGGCAGGGAAGCGCTGGGCCTCTTGGGGAACAGTCTTCCAGGGAAAGCCTCTCCCGCTGCCCCAATCACCGTGGCAGCTCCCATTCCCATACAGAGCGCTGCACCCAAGGGAGCGAAAACGAGAGGCTGAGAGCTGGAGGCTGCCCTCTGTTCTTCAGGAAAGTGGGCGTGTCCCTGGGACTGAGCCTGTGGGTGGGCGAGTGTGCTCCGGGCGGCATACACTCCGCTCCATACACTCCGCTCCCATGCACTCCGCTCCGGACGGCATACACTCGTGGTTTGAAATGGCCCGGAGACCGGTCAGGTCGGCTCCTGCCCACAGTGGACTTGGGCCAGGAACAGGGGCGCCCAGGGGCCGTGAGGAACGGGATCTGCATGTGATGGAGTGGAGCCGGGAAGAGGCGGAGCCTCGTGTGCACCCTCGTGTGGGTGTGTGTGCAGTGATGACTTTGGGAAGCCACAGGCTAAACAGGAAGCTGGAGGCAGTGGGCTGCCTGGGTCAGGTGGGCAGGAAAAGCAGGTGCTGGCCGCTCTGCGTCCTCCGTGCGGAGCCCTGCATCGCGGTCGCACGGGACCACGGGGGAGGCAGAGACGGGGTGCTCAGAGGCGTGGGTTCTCTCCCTGTGGGGTGTGGGGTGTGAGGACGGGCTCCAGCTGCTGCTTGGCTGTTCGGTACACGGGATGGGGACTCGAGCGCCACACCCAGAGGTGGAGCTCTCTCTGGCCACCCACTGGCTCAGCCTCGGCGAACACCAGGGCCGGTCATGGCGCTGTCCTCTGTCCTCCCACGTCTCCCCCTCCTGGGCAGTCAGAGGAAAGGGAAGGTGGTTCTCCAGTGGCCAGGGGCCGGGACCTGTCTCGGTGGAGGCCACTGGCGGTCACAGGCCTCGAGGACACTGCAGAGGCTGCTCTGGTCCTTGCCAGGAGCGCTGGGCAGTCACGGGGCACTCAGGTTTGCCCAGAGCCCCAGCCAGGGGCCCAGGGAAGGTGACTCTTGCACCACTCCGGGTGGCCACCGGCCTGGCCTAGGGCCTATTCGGCCTAGGGCCTATTCGGCCAGGACCCATCCTGCCCGTCTGGCTGCTGCTTCTGTCCCTACGGTCCCTGGACTGCCTTACGCCCAGCCACCAGCCCAGCCCCCACTCTGGGCCCAGACGTCACCATGCTTTCTGGTGACCAGGAGGGTGTCCAAGGCCACCTCCTGTCCCTGCGGCCCCTGCTGCCCTCGTCCGCCCTCGGTCCTTAGGGCGACTCCCCAGGCCCCCTTTGTTCTATCCGAGGCTGTGGGGCCTCCCTCGACCCAGGTGTCGCCTGTCACACAAGACTGGCCTGGGTCCCGCTGCCCTCTGAGCTCTCCTGGCACCTCGCCTGGAGGGGTTCCCCTACCCCAGGCAGCTCAGTGCTTCTGCCAGGTGCCAGCAGTAAAGGTGGGGTGCTGGCAATGCTGTGTACCCCACAACAGAGTGGCCCCAGCATCAGGACCCCCACAACACAGGGATCTCGAAAGCATGACCTAAAGGAGGGTGGGCGGGCCGGTGGGGACCGGGTCTGACCTCCGACCTGCTCAGCACCTGCTGGGGTGGGCGGGGCCCTGTCCGGAGAAGGAAGTGGTCACACAGGTGTGTTCGTTTGTCAGCTGGACTGGCCTCAGGTGGGTCCACGTGGTTTATGGGTGTGATTTACACCTCATTGGAGCTCATTTTTCAAAAGCCCCCGCATTGGGGGGGGGTTCCACTTAAAAGGCTTGTTTTCCTCTTGAGGGGTCAGGAGTTGTGGTCACCCACCGCCTGGCAGCAGCCTCTGTCCACCCCTGGGGTGGCCAGGCAGCTCAGCAGGTGCCGGCTCATGGCTCCTGTTGGCTCCTGTCTCATGGTGCAGGGGCCCAGCCATCCCCTCAGCCCAGGGCTCCTGTTCTCAGAGGGGTTTGCTGGGAGGCTCCTCCAGGCCTTGCCCCAGCCGTGGTGGGGTGGGGGCTGGGGGGCTGGGGCGCTGGGGCCTCGGCTTCAGCCAGGCTGGTCTCGGTGTTGCTGTCCTCTGTCCTGCCCTGAGGAGGCCCCTCTGCTCTGAACGTGTGTGTCCTGTCTCCCTCCCCAGCGCCTGTGGCGGGGACACTGGGTGGGCTGTTCTCCCTCACCGGCCCTCCTGCTGCAGAGCCCCTGGTTGGAGAAGGGCTGTGGGCGTGGAGTCCTGCCGGCATCGCCCCATGTGGCTGCCCTCGGCTCCCCGCCAGCTGGCCGCCCGCCACCAGTGTGGCCGCACCCGGACTTTGGTCCCTTCCGGTCAGAATGACTTCCCGGCCTCCTTCCTCGGGAGGCAGGCTCGCCCTCCCCCCTCAACCTCGGGCATGTCTGGGGTCAGGGGAGGCGGAGGAGCCTCAGAGCCAGCATTCGGCCCCTCACCAAGAGACGCAGACAGTGGTCCCCAACAGCAGGGATCCTCCCCCCCACCAAGCTCATCCTCAGAAGCTGGTGAGGGTCTCCAGGCACCTTGTTCGCCTGGGACCCCTCCAGCCTGTGGCAGGTCCCATGGCAGCTCCCCGACACCCCTCCCCCCCAGGCCGAGTCACCTTGGTGCCCCAGACACTGCTCCACCCACCCCAGGTGTCACCACTGTGCCAGTCACTGGCCCCGCCTGGCCATGCTGACTGCGCTGTGGGCGGCGGCCGGATGTTACTTTCCATGACAACCTAACAGGCCTGGCCCTGAGCCAACTGTGCCAGGCCCTGGAGAGGCAGGCGGAGCCGGTAGGCACCCTCGCAGCTCCCAGGGCTCCTCCAGGGTCTGGGTGCCCGCCTGTGGAGCCATCCTGTCCCCCAGTGGCCGGGGAGCCTGCAGAGGAGGCCCTTCGTGCTCAGACCCAGTGCCTGCCGACCAGCCGCCGGCCTCTGCCTCCGCACACAGTTCGCCCTCTCGGACGGCAGGAGGGAAGCTGGGGGACAGGAGGTCTGGGGTCTTTTCCCCGACCGCAGGCTGCCCCCACTTCCAGCAGCGGCCCCGAGGGCTGACTGTCAGCCCTTCCGGCCTCATTCCTTCATGCACTTGCTCATCAGGCTTCCAGCGGCCCTGGCCTCCACTCCATCCGCCCCCAATCCTCTACTTTTACCGACAAGCAGTCTCCAGCTTCCCTGGCTCTGCCCAGGGTGAGGTCTTTAGACAGTGAGGTCGACACTTTCTAGTTCCCCCTTTTCCCCAAAAATGTTCCCTGAGCACCTGGGGGCCCCAAAGAATGACATTGTCACTGCGTGCCGGGAGCTGACAGCCTTCTAAGCAGGGCACTGAGGGACGAGGGGGCTCCCCAGGGATCCAGGGTGAAAGGTCGGAGTAGCGTCACTTTCTCATTGGGCCCCCAGGGTCTTGTGAGGTGGGACCCGCCTGGCAGACTCCAGCAGAGGGGCTCAGGCGGCAAGAGCAACAAGGGACACAGCTTTAATGAGCCAAGGCCAGGCTGAGCCCGAAACCCAGGTGGGAGCAGGCCTCCCCCCCTTCTGCCCTTGGGCCTCCCTGTTCCCAGGCTGCAGCTCCCAGCAGGGGGCAGGCCTGGACCACAGGCTGTGACCAGTGGACCGAGAGGGCTCAGGTCAGGTGGCGTCTGGCCGCTTCTCAGGTGCTGCAGCCCCAGGCCATGTGGGCCTTTCTCCCCTGTTCTCCCTGCCTCCCCTCCTCTCCTGTGGCAGTTGGTGGGAGCAGGCCTTAGAGTTTGCCCTGGCAATCTAGGAGGGCTCCATGGAGGAGGCCAGAGAGGGTCTTCCAGGCAGGGGACCCCCGTGACTGTCTGCACTCCCCCCACCCCCCACCCCCACACACAGGAAGGCGGTGGTGCCCAACCCCAGGCCCCAGGCCCCAGCCGCTGACGCACACCTTCCTCACAGGCTGGTTGGGCAGCAGCCTCGGGGCTTGGCTTCGTCACTGCTGTGGAAATGACTTCACACGGGGAGTTTCGAAGAGGCGCCTTCATTGTCCTTGGCCAGGGGTTCGAGGACCAGTTTCGCCGCCTGGGGAAGGTCCCCGTGGACCCTGAGTGTCCCAGGGGCCATACCCACTGAGGAGGCAAAGCCCAGCGTGGTCCCTTGTTCTCGGGAGTAGTGACCACATGTCCCCAACCCAGAAGCCCCCTGCAGGGGCTGTGCCTACCCAGGCCTTGGGGTTCGGTGGAATGGACTGGACTCACGCTGGCCGGCTGTGTGACCCCGGATGAGTCATCTCAGACCCTAATCTCCCTCCCAAACTGGGGCCCAGATCCCTGGGCTGCTGCTCCCCGGGGGGCGGTCCCTGGTGGGCAGCTATCCTGGTGGGTCCTCTAGGCTCCTGGCTGTCAAGTGGTCCAGGGAGCTCCCCTGCCCCCCCGCCTCCCCCAAAAAAAGATCTCCGACCAGCACTTCGTCTCTGTCTCCTGGGAAGTAGGCACCGCAGTCCAGTCCGGTTTCCAGAGGGACCCGCTGGGGCGGAAACGGCCCTCCCCTTGCTCCAGACTCAGGCTGGTTTGGCCCGGTTTGGCCCGAGCTGCACAGGGATGGAGCAGCTTCGGACACGGGTGGTCGAAGCCGCCGCCTCTACCCCCACCCCCGCAGGTCCCAGGCCTGGGCGGGGCTGTTGGGAGTGAGGCCGCCGGGTGGCCTGGCCAATTCCCACCAGTCACTCAGGGTCCTCTCCCTGGGGTCCCCCGCCCCCGATGACCTGTCCTCCCAGCTCCCACTGACACCCACTTGTCAGCACTACCCCAGGTCACCACCAACCCCTCCCAGAGCGGCCAGGCCCACGGGCAGAGTGAGCACCAGGTGGGCGGGACGGGCAGGGCACCTCACCCCACTCTCCCAGCCTGGCCTGCTCCTGCTCTCCCACATCCTCCCTTCCTCCACCCCAAGCCCCCCCCCCCCCCCGGGGCTTCTCTTTCCACACCTGCAAAGTAGGGGGAACATGCCCCCCGCGGGCGGTCTCTGGGTTGGTGCACAGAGGCTGGGCATGTGCCTGCACACCGACCCCATTGACCTTCATGGCCCCTGCTCCTGTCTCCTGGGGACTGGGCCTCCCCGGGAGTCCTCCCAGCTCTCCAGGCCTCACCGCCCCACCCCACCCCACACACCACGCGCCCCTGGCTCTGCTCCTCTCCTGCGAGGACCAGCACAAGCAAGGCCTACAGCACACAGTAGGACCTTAAGCAATGCCGAGCGTCCCGTCTGCCCAGAGTTCAGGCTCCACCAACTGGCCCTTGGTGGGGGGAGGTTGCAGCTGGCACACTGGTGGACCTCAGAGGGTCCCTGCAGAGCGGTGGGCACCCGGGGGTGGCCGGATGGAGGCTCCCTAGGGACAGTGACTGCTGCACCCCTGGCCTGTGCCTGGTGTCCCACTGTCCCAAGGACCAGGTCTGCCCAGCAGCCCGAGACCCGCTCAGCTCAGCACAGGCTGCGCTGGCCAGGGCTGGAGGGCTGGGGTGTCGGCACCCCCACCCCCACCCCCAACCAGTCCTCTAGCCACACTGATGGGCACCACCTGGCTGCCATTTGCACAGACCTGAGCCAGCGCTGTCCCTCCAGGGTCTGGACCACCCTCAGAGGTCAGGGGGCTTGGCCAAGGCCGCACAGCCAGGGCCAGGGGTGTGGGGGGGGGGGGGGGGATGGGGGGCGGGGGTAGGGGCTGGTCCAGGGTGGGCTCCAGCTCTGACTTCTGCTCCCAGCCCTGGGTTGTCCCGGGCGGAAATGTTGAATTCTGTGGCACCAGGACACCCGCGTTTCGGGTGGACCCATCCCACAGGTGGATGGTGCTGGTTCTCACCGCCCCACTCTCTGCCACTCCTGCTGGGTCACAGCTTCCGTGGGCGTGGAAGGTGGGGGCCCCGGGCGGCCGCGCACCCCAGAAATCCCCTTGGCGGGCTCCACCCCCACCCCTGGGAACCGGGAGGAGTCGGCCACCAGTTCCTGCTCCCGTTCAACCCTTGAAAGGAAGACGGTAAATAGAACGCCGGGCGCCGGCGATGACTCAGCCGCCCCCGCTGCCCTCGCCCCGGGCGGACAGGCCTCCGCGCGGCGCTCCCCTCCGCTCCCGGCCGCACGTGCGGTCCCAGCGCAGCCGTCTCCCGCCCCCCCCATTCCCCTCCCCCACGGCGGGACTCAGCTCGGGGTGCAGGGAGGACAGCCCCACCCCCACATCGGCGGAGCCCCCCGCGGAGCTGTTGTAACACTTTCTCACTTGTTACTGAAAGGAGTTACTGTCGCTTCTCGCAGACGAGAAGGCGGCGCTCAGAGCACCTGCTCGCCAGGTGGGCCAGGCCCGCGGTGCCGGGTGGGCGAGGGGCTCCCCGGGAAGGGCCCCTGTGGCGAGGCAGGAACCGGGGCCGAGACCTGCTTTGCCCCAAGGGCGCTAGCGCGGCAGAGATGGGGGTCTGGGCGCCCCTGTCCCCCGCCCTGGGTCGGCCCGGGCTGCGGGTGCTCCCTGGGGCCCCCGGGTGTTGAGTCACCGCGGGCAGGGCCGGACATTCCTTCGCTCGGCCGGCGCCCGGGGCGCGGTGGGGACCGCGTGTCACCCCGTGGGTCTGGGGGGTCGGAGGGGCGCCTGGTGCGTTTGCAGACAAAGGAAAGGGTGACCGCGGGCCGGGAAGGCCGGGGCGTCCCGGTGGCCGGGCGTGGGGGCTGGGACGGTTGGGCGCAGGTGGGCGGGACACTGAGCCGGGCGGGGGCGGGGCCGGGAGGGGCGGGGCCGCTATAAAGGCCGCGCGCCGGGGCGGCCCGACCACACTGCTCTCGCCAGCACCCCGTGAGCGCGACGCCCGCCCCGGCCCCGCGGACATGAAGACCCCCGGCGAGGTGCTGCGCGAGGGCGAGCTGGAGAAGCGCAGCGACAGCCTGTTCCAGCTCTGGAAGAAGAAGCGCGGCGTGCTCACCCCCGACCGCCTGCGCCTGTTCCCCGCCGGCCCGGGCGCGCGCCCCAAGGAGCTGCGCTTCCACTCCATCCTCAAGGTGGACTGCGTGGAGCGCACCGGCAAGTACGTCTACTTCACCATCGTCACCACCGACCGCAAGGAGATCGACTTCCGCTGCGCCGGCGAGAGCTGCTGGAACGCGGCCATCACGCTGGCGCTCATCGACTTCCAGAACCGCCGCGCCCTGCAGGACGTCCGCCTCCGCCAGGAGCGCGCCGCGGCCTCCGCGGCCCCCGCGGCCCCCGAGCCCCGCTCGGCCCGCGCGTCCTGAGCCCGCGCGGTGAGTGCGCCCGCCCGCCCGCCCGCGCCCCGACCGGCCCCGGGCGGCCGACGGTTGGGGGGAGGCCCTGCCCCGTCGAGGGTTCGCTTTGGCGAGGGGACCGTCCTCGGCGTCTCCGGGGCGCGCGTCGGGGGCCGCCGCTTGCACCTGTGGCATCGGGACCTCCGGGGAAGCACAGGGGGGGCCCGGCCGGCCCGCCCGGTTCCGGCCCAGCCCCTTACCCTCCTCTCCCCGCAGGAGCCACACACTGGACGAGTCGGCCCGGGCCGCGCCGGCAGGACATGGCTGAAGCCCACCCTCTGACCAGGACGAGGACTAAAGGCGGGGCCGGCCGCGTCCCTGCCCCACCGAAGGGAACCTTTCCCGCGGAGTCGCCCCGCCCCGCCCCGCCGCGGGCACGTTAAATTATTGGACTATCTATGTATTTATTTTGATGACTTTTGTCGGTACACTGCGTCTTATGTCTTAATATTCTGTTTTTGCACCAGTGGCGTTCCCAATAAACCACTGATCCGTTCCATTTTCTACCCGCGGGTGCGGTGTGAGTTCCTGGGAAGGGGGCGCGGGCCGCAGTCACCGGGTGCGGCCGGTCAGCAGGGCAGGGCAGGGCAGGGCTTGAATGAATGAGCGGGCCGCACCTCCTTTCCAGCAGCCTCTCCAGAGGCAGGAAGTGCCTTGGAGTTCAGCCCGGGCGACTTCCGCTCCGGTGTGACCGGCAGGACTGGACGGGGGAGGGAGGTCATTTACACACGGCCGGCCGCCAGGTCCGGAGCCTCCCCGGCCAGGCCAGCTGCCCTTCATGCCCACACGCCACCTGCCCGGCCCTCCGCGGCCTGCGGGCTCCTGACCCCGCCCCGTCTGGCCATGCGCTCCGGGTGGTCTGGCTGCCCGGCCCTTGCCATCGCCTGCCATGGAGGCCAGCAGAGTGGGCAGCGCTGGGGTGATGTGGCTGGAGCTGAGGCCTCGAGGGGCCAGGACCAGTGACATGGGGGTGGGGCAGCCTGAGGAATCTGACAAACCGGCTGTGTCCGCCCCCCACCCCCCACCCCTCTCCCCACCCCGGGGTGCGGGGCCCAGAGAGGAAGCCATTTCCTGCCAGGCATGTTCTCTGGAACACGAGGGATGAAGTCCCCAGGGAAATGGGGGTGGGGGGTGGGGGGGGCTCAGAGGGTAGGACGAGCCCCAGGAGGGAGCCCTCCCACTCATGGGGACCAATGAGCAGCCAGGAACGAGATTCCCGTCCCCAGAGGGGTCCAGGAGGAGGCATGGCGGCTCCATCCGGTTGGGGCTGGAATCTAAGGGCAGCCTGGGGAGGGGGGGCCGTCACGGTCGGTCTCGGGCCGTGCACCCCGTCAAGGTTGTCTCCACACCGTCGGTCACAGCAGCCCCTGGTCTCCTGCCCGGCGCCCCTCTCCGGGAGCCGGGGTGGGGGTGCAGGGGGTGATGGTGCACCCAGGTCTCAGGCCTGGCTGCCTGGGCCCCCCACACAGAGTGAGGCCCTATGCCCATGCCCTTCCCAAGCTTCAAATTCCTGGTCTTTAAAAACAAAAATGTTTTCTCTCAGGAACAGGAACAACTTTGATGGGGTGTGCGGGGCCGTGCGGGCCGCGTGCTCCCAGGGTCAGGTCCCTGCTGGAGCAGGAGGAGGGAAGTGGGGGCAGCGGGCTCCCCCTCGCTGGGCACAGGGACAGACTGGGCGGCAGTGGGGGCACTTCTCACGGGAGGTGGTGATGGACTTCAGGGGGCAGGGCCCCTCTCCACCGGGACAAGCTTTGGGTGATTCTGCCCGCCGGGGCCTGGGGCCCGGCTGCAGCCCCCTCCTCCAAGAAGCCCTCCAGCTTTCCCAGCTCCATCTCTCCCCGCCAGGCCTCCTGCCCAACCAGACGCAGGCCTGAGTGGGAGCCCGCAGAGACCAGGCCGGAAGTGGTGCCCAGGGAATTTATTGCCAGTCGGTGCCCAGGGACCAAGGTCACCGGACTTTGTCCGTCTTCTGGGGCGTCGGCTGCCTCCAGAGGGCCAGGAAGACGAGGAGGTTGACGGCAAACTGCACGTGGCCGAAGACCGGGACTCCGAAGCCGCGGTACAGGAGACCCCCCAGGGTGGGCCCCAGCGTGCGGATCAGCGGCTGCACCGAGGCACAGAGGCCCAGCATGGTCCCTGTGGGGCGGGGGGTGTGGGTCAGGCCTGGGGGGTCCCTCAGCGTCACCACCCCACCGCTCACTTCCTGTCTCCCCAGCCCCTCCCCCCAGGGCCTGCGGGCCTGATCCCTGGGGACCACTCAGCCGTGAAGGGGCCCCGCTGGACCCGGCCGCCCTGGGTCGGAGAGTTCCCACGCACACGGGGGCCCCGGACTGGGTCCAGTCACGGGGTGGGGGGCCCCCGCCTGCCCCGGCCGCCAGGGAGCTGGCGATGGTGTGCAGCCAACAGGAACGGGGTGGGGGGAGCCTGGCGGTAAAAGGTGAGCCACCAGGTGAGGGCTGGGCCTGGGGAACAAGGTGGCCGTGACATCCCAGGGTCCCCACACAGCGCCCCCCAGAGGACCTGTAGGGAACGCGCCCCACAGGGCTCGGAAGGGCTTTGGGGGCTTACGAAGGGCACCCCACGGCCTCTGACCCCACCTCCCAGGTTCCCCTGGCTGTGGGCAAGCAGGTCGTGGCTACTGTCCCCAGCCCCGGGCGGGCAGAGCCCCGGGAGGTCAGAGCCCCGGCTGGGCTGGCAGCCTGGCTGGGTCCGCGGAGCCGCCTAGAGAGGCCGTGCTGGGCTCAGGGCCGGAGGGAAACTGCAGAGCAGCCTCTCCCGTCGCCCACGCACCCCACCCGGCAGACACCGGGGAGCAATTTACCGCCCCCTCTGTGGCCTAGGGTTCCCAGGCTAGCTCTGGGAACCAGCTCCTGGCTCCTTCCGAGCCGAGGGTGGGGCCTCAGGCGCAGTGAGGCCGGGCCCTGCCCTCACCTCTCCAGGCCTGTCCCCGGCTGCTCCTCCTGGCCTCTCCAGCGAGCTGGCCGCCCCCCTCCGGGAAGCCCTCCAGGCCCCACCTGGCCTCCCCGGACCCCAGGACCACAGGCCTCGGACACTTTGGAGGCATCGGGCCACCAGGCCTCAGTCAGCGCCTCCCGGACAGACGCATGGACCGAGCGCCCGCCAGGCCCCCTGAGCTTCCCACCCCTGCAGCTGGGGACCCCTCACCGCAGACAGCCACCGGAGCCCTGAACTCGGCCTGCACCAGGCCAGCGTCCCCCCGGGAGCCCCGAGGCTGCCTGGGTTTAACCAGCTGTGCCGTTCACCCCAACACCTGCGCCCCGAGCTGGGGAGGGGAGCGGGGACTGGCCCGCCTCGGCCTCGGCCTCTCCACTCCCCGCCCACCGGGCTGTCTCCCTAACTGGCCTGGCAGGAGCCTCCCCTACCCCGGCCTCCACACCTTGGCTCGGCTGGGCCCAGCCTGGAGGCCGTCTCCCCCGCCTTTCCAGTGAAGTCCTGCCCGTACTCAGAGCCAAGCCGATGCCACCTCCAGGAAGCCCTCCTCCCACCCAGGTCTGGCCCTGGACGGGTCTGTGGGGTCAGGTGCAGGGCTGGCTGGGCCCAGCTGGGCCGAGTGGTGGCCAGCCTCTCCCCCACCTGCCCCGAAGCAGGACAGCTGTTCCACCCGAGCCCGAGCGGGCTCCCGAGGGCGGCCCGGCCCAGGCCTCCTCGCCGGCGGCCGGTGCTCACCAGTGTCCGAGGCCGAGACGGCCTTGGTCAGCATGCTGTCCGTCACCACGTTGAGCGTGCACAGGCCGAAGACCAGGCCGGGCATCAGGAGGCAGAAATGGAAGACGTTGGACATCAGCGCCTGGCACGGGGCGGGCAGGGCCACGGTGATTGGGGTGCCCAGGGGATAGGCAGGAGGCCCCATCCCTGAGGCCCCATAGAGGGGCCCTGGGAGGGGGTGGGGGTGGGGGTGGGGCCCAGGAGCTCAGGCGCAGTGCCCGCCCCCCTCCCCCCTCTGTGGGTGCAGCCCGGGTGCTCACCATGGCCAGGCCCACCACGCTGAAGACCAGCACGCTGGCCCGGAGCAGTGTGGCCTCCGAGAAGCGGCTGCTCAGCCGGCCGATGACCAGGCCCTGGATGACCTGGGGGGGGGCGGGGGGGCGGACACAGGAGGAGGGTCGGGGCTGCGGCCAGGGGCACCTCCACACCCTTTGCAGCCCAGCCCTGTGCAGTGACCAGTTCTAGGGCAGACGGGTGGGCCCCAAGGACCCTGGGGAGACAGAGGAGGGGGGTGGGGGCCTCACATATGCACACACACATGCACGCACACATACACACGCTCCCACACACGTGTGCAGCCAGCCACTCAGAAGTCCATGATCACATTTACTTCGAATCCCGTCTCTTTAATGTCAGGGGCGAAGAGGGGCCGTTTCATTGGTGAAGAGGGGCGTGGGGCGGGGGGCGATGGGTTATGTGACGGTAAAACACGTCTTTTATCATTTGAAAATGCCCGGTGTGGCCCTGGGTCCAAGCCTGGGGACCCGTGGTCCTGTGAAGGCCCCTCGAGTGTCCCCTGGCCCCCAGCTCTGCTTCCTCAGCCCCTCTCTGTCCCCTCGCTGGGAGCTGCTCCCCTCCTGCCTCGGCTCTGCTCTGGGTCGGGGGGGAAGGTCCACAGCGGGGACGCTCTGACTCAGAGGCAGGCCCAGCCCCCAGGCCACTCCCAGGCGGGCGAGGCTCCCTATCTGGTCCTCTCCCTCCTCCCCGGGCGGCAGGAAGTGCCCGGGCACCTGGGGCTGGGAGCTCAGTCGGCGTGGGGGATGGGCGGGCTGGGGGTCAGGGGCGGCCCAGCCCTGCAGATGGCACCGACCACCTCCTCCCTGCCTGCTTGACACCCCAAAACCGATTCAGCCTGACTCGCGAGGCTCAGGGCCTGAGCGTCCACCTAGGGACCAGGAGATCACGGTTCGATTCCTGGTTGGCACAGGCCCGGGTTGTGGGCTCGATCCCCAGTGTGAGGCCTGCAGGAGGCAGCCGATCAGTGATTCTCTCTCATCACTGATGTTTCTCTCCCTCTCTCCCTCCCTTCCTCTCTGAAGTCAATAAAAATATTTTTAAAAAAACCTCTTTCAAATTGTCAGCGTCCTCTGAAACAACCCGCTCCCGCGTCCCCCTCTGGCAGCTGCCCTCGCGTTCCTTACAGACAGGCCAGGACCCGGCGCGCGCACTGGAGGAGCCTGACCTTGGGCTTCTCAGGCCGGCCTCTCTCCCAACACCACGCACAGCTCCTTGGGCCCTGGGGGGCCGGGGCGGTAAGACCTCGTCCGCCTCCCAGTGGCCCCTCCCTGCGGCCCCACTTGGCCCTGCGGACCCACCCCCTCCGGGGTCTTACATGGAGCCCGGCCTCTCCTCCCCACGCCCAGCACTGGGCCGGCCCCCCTGTCCCGCCTGCCTTGAGGCACTCAGAGGGACTCTCGGTGGACAGGGCCTGAGTACAGCCAGCGTGGGGGCCCGAGGGGGGAGGTGAGCCCGTGGGGGGAGGGCTCGGAGCAGCAGGTGAGGAGGGCAACAGTGCGGGAGACCGAGGCCCGCCCCGAGCCCCGCCCGCCCTGGCACCGCCCTCACTCACCATCAGGAGGACCCCGAAGGCGGACATGAGGTAGCCGGCCTGGGCGGCCTCCAGCCGGAAGAAGTCCATGCAGATGATGGAGAACATGACCATGAAGAGCCCTAGGCGGGGGGTCAGGGAGGGCCGAGCGGGTCGACCACAGCGACTGTGTCGGGAGCCGGTGATACCAGCGGGACCAGTTGGGCCAGGTCCCAGCACGGGACACCCCCCCTCAGGGCCGTGCGGGGAGCAGGAAGGGGCTGGGTGCTGTCCCTCGGACAGGTGGGCACCCCAAAGAGTGCGGAGGGGAGACGGGGTCCCAGGGCTGGCGATGTGGGAGGATCTGACCCCAGACCCACCAGTGGCCCTCGAAGGCCCCTTTCACTGAAATCGATGGCCTGGTCCCACCCCTGAGCCCCAAGAGCCAGCCTGGGTGTGAGCCGGGGCCTGGGTGGGACCCGGGGCCTGGGTGTGAGCCGGGGCCTGGGTGGGAGCCGGGGCCTGGGTGGGAGCCGGGGCCTGGGTGGGAGCTGGGGCCTGGGTGGGAGCCGGGGCCTGGGTGGGAGCTGGGGCCTGGGTGGGAGCCGGGGCCTGGGTGGGAGACGGGGCCTGGGTGGGAGCCGGGGCCTGGGTGGGAGCCGGGGCCTGGGTGGGAGACGGGGCCTGGGTGGGAGCCGGGGCCTGGGTGGGAGCTGGGGCCTGGGTGGGAGCTGGGGCCTGGGTGGGAGCTGGTGCCTGGGTGGGAGCCGGAGCCTGGGTGGGAGCCGGGGCCTGGGTGGCGTGGGTGGTCTGGGTCAGAGACGAGGCCCCCAGGCTTGGCTGTGTTCGCTCTGCTGGCCCGGGGGCAGCCGGGACTCACCGGAGGGGAAGCCGGAGACCACCTTGACCAGGAACACGGGCAGGACGCCCGGCCGCAGCAGCAGGCGGCTGATGGCCTTCAGGTCAAACACGCTGGCCTTGGGGCCGCCTGGGTCACAGGAGAGGAGAAGCCGTCAGGCCTGCGCCCAGGTCCCCCCCCCCCCCCCCGCCACCTCGGCCCGGATGTAGGGGGCTCGGCCTGACCCTGGGCACCCGCCCGCGTGGTGCTCCTGAAGCCAGCACCCTCAGCACCCACACACCCGCTGCACCCGCCTGCGGCCACGGGCCTCGGGGCCCTGGTCACCCCGTGCCCTGTGCCCACCCCGGCTCTGCCCCGGCTCCCACTCCCCGCCCCAGGGGACCCCTCCGGCCCCACCAACGGGAGGAGGAGGATGACCTCGTCGGCCCCCTGGCACCTCCTCCCCCGCTGCCTCGGGCCCCATCCATGGTCTCTTCAGACCAGGGCCCCTCTGCGACCCCTGCCCCCCCCCCCCCCCCCCCCCCCCCGCGTGGCTCCAATGGCGTCAGCACCCGAGAGGCTCAAGGAAGGAGGAGTTGAGGGGCGCCGGGTCCCTCCCCAAGCCCCAGGTGCTCCCAGGCGGAGGCGCAGCCCGCCTCAGTGGACAGGAGCCACCTGGCCCTGGGCTCAGCGGCTCCTGTGGAAGGGGGGGCATGGGGGGGCCTAGCCCAGGGCCAGGGCGCGGGCGGGCGGGACAGGAGCCTCAGGGGGCGTGTGTCTGGGAGGGACTCACCTGGCGGGGAGGCCTGGGCGTGGGCACCGGCCCCCTTGGTGCTGGTGGGGATGCAGGTGGCGCTGAGGGTGGCTCCCAGGAGGTTGGCCACCAGGGCCACGAGGGCTGGACACTGAATCCTGGGAGGACAGCGGTGGTCACGCTGGGCCGGGGCCGCCTGAGCATCCCCTACCTTCAACCACACGGAGGCCGGGCAGCTGGAGCAGCTCACACGCTCAGCCCGTACCCGGAGCGCAGGACAGGGACCCGCAGGCGCTACGACCTTCATGACCTTCATGACCGCACGACCTTCACGCTGTGGCGGAGGCCCTCAGCGTTCACAGCAGGAGGCCCCATGGCCTCCGGCGACTGGAGGGACCGGAGGTGGCCGGAGCCAGGACGGGGGACTCGAGGGCTCTCAGGAAAGGCCCCCAACGCCAGGCTGGGGCGCGTGAGGCCCCACAAGCGGCCTTTCCGTGGCCTGGCCGGCTGCAGGCTGCAGGTCCGGGCCGGACCCCAGCGAGGCCACAGCCTGCTCCCGGGACGCAGGAGCTGGTCTGTGACGTGAGCGGGGAGGGCGCTGGCCCCGGAGAGAAGGGCTCTTTCTTCAGGATCTGAGAGCAGACGTCACCGCCGGGGCCGGGGGGACAGACCTGCTTTCTCTGCCGGATGCCCCGGAAATGCGGGGGCAGAGCGGCCCCTCGGGTGGCTATTTCGGGGGCCGGGGACAAGCCAGGGGCGGCGGGAGCCAGGCTGCTCATGGGACCCTGACGGTGCCTTGCGTGGAGGCAGCGACACAGGGGCCCGGGACCGAGGGCCCGGGAGGGAGGAGAGCTGCCCCCACGGCCGAGGTCCTGGCTCCCCCAGGACAGAATGCGGGGGGGGCGGGAGGGAGGGACACGGGACGGGGCAGCTTCGGACAGCCCTGGGCCGGTGTGGCTGGGGCCTCCCGTCCGATCCCGCGGGGGACCTCGGGGGAGCAGGGCCGCCGGGTGGGGTCTCGGGCTCAGGGCCCTTTTCACCAATGGTGCCGACCACGAGGGCAGCGCCTTCCGTGCGGCTTTGCCCGCCGCCCTTTTATTTTGTGTCAAAAGCCAGACAAGAGGCTGGACAGACAGCCTCACGGCCGCCATGAAGGGGCATCGAGTCCTTCTGTCTGTCCGTCGCTGTGGCTCCCGTGACGGGGGACCAGCTTCCTCAGACACAGAGAGGGCAGCCCTCCTGGGACCCCCGAGGCCGCACTGGTCGCCAGGGGCTGCCTGCTGCCCGAGGCTCCTGTGGCCCACAGGGCGCTGTCCGGAGGGCGGGGCCTGGCCATCTGCCCCCCCGTGTGGCCCCTGCTGTGTCCTCCCGCCAGCCCTGGCCGGCCCAGGTGACGGTTCGCTATGAAGCTGGCCTGCCTCCCCCCTGGGCCGCGGCTCTGAGGGGCTGGCAGGTGTCCGGGTCCCCTAGACTGTGTGCCCCGCACCTGTCCCAGCGGGAGGGCAGGCTGGGGCCAGCGGGGACATGAGGGGGGTGGAGAAGTCACACCTGGAACTCGGGGCTAGGACCATGGAGGACCTGGCCCCTGGAGGGGGTTCCTGACCCAGCCGCCCTCCGGTTCCAGGTGGGCAAACAGCCCGCAGCCCTGGCCGCCCAGCCCCCGGCCCTCACTGGACCCCCAGGCCTCCTGCGGGGCTCCCGCACTTTCCCTCGGCCCAGAGCCCTGGGCCCGGGCCCTCCCACGGGGACGCCTGGCTCCCAGCCCATCACCCCGGCCCTCCGTGCCCTCGTGTGCACACCCAGGGCCTGGCGCCCGGGCTGGAGGCGGAGCCTGGACGGCCGCGGTGAGCCACCCAGCACCGGGCGGGCAGGTGGCCTGGCTGACGGTGAGTCACTCCTGCCCCCAGGCAGTCAGGACAGCCGGATGCCTGCTTGGCAGCCGGCAGGGGAAGCCGGGGTGTTGCCGGGCGGAAACCTTCTGTCAGTGAGATAAAGGTTTCCCACGCCTTCGCCCGGACCGCGGGCGGGATCGGCCTTCCGGGGAGGCCGGCTCCACCTCCTGATAAAGCCGGCGAGTCCCCAAGGGCCACGGGCACAGCTGGGTCAGAGCTGGGCCATCACAGCCAGCGAGCGCCCGGGAGGGAGGGCCGGCAGCGTGCACGGAGGCCCAGCTCCCCCTCGCCGTGGCCTGTGGCCGACGCCGCCCGCCCCGCGCCCACACCCTCCTGGCCTAGACCCGTGGCCACCTCTGGGGGACAGAGCGTGGGGGTCACAGAGCCGCCCCTGCCCCGGAGGGAGCCAGGCCTCGGGGGCCCGAGCTCCAGGCTGAGCCCAAACCGGTTATGCCAGCGCCCGTCACACAGCCCGGCCCGGCCAAGGCCACTTCCTCTCCGCTCCCGCTCCCGGGGAGGCGGTGGGGGTGGCCGGGCCTTTCTGGACGGGAGGTGAGCAGGGAGGGGGCAGGGAGAGGGGGTGCCAGCCGATTCCCCTGGCCCTTGGGGAGCCTCAGTCTCCCTGCCCATCAAAGGCAACTCCAAGGACATCAAGCGCCTTAGATCTTGGTATGAAAGAGGGAAGCGAATGGAATGTTCTGGAAGCTGCTGGCAGGGAGAGACAAGTGGCCTCCCCTGGGTCAGCAGCTGGACAGGAAGGCAGGTGGCCACGGGAGGGAGTCGGGGCAGGGGCTGGCAAGGGGGGCCGCTGCCCAGGGGGGGACCGCCCAGTGAGGCGAAGAAAGGGGCCAATGGGAGCAGGTGCCGGGCTGAGGGCTGAGAGGGCCGGAGGGTGGGGCAGCGTGGGGTCCTCCCTGCCCTGCCTCTCGGCCCCTGCCCCCCGTTTTCTCTCCCTGGCAGATGGGGGCCCTCCTTCCCTGGACCTGGACCCGGTATTGGAGTCAGGCTCCCGCCCGCCCATGCGAAGGAGGCGGCGCCTGTGCAGGCGGATCCTTGGTCACTCCGGCCTCGTGGGCGTGGAGGGTCCGCCCCTCCGTGGCCCCGCGCCTCGTGGCTCCCAAGACGGACCTGCCCTTCAGTCCTCCTGGGCCTCCGCTTTGACCCCTGCCCCCCCACCTGCGACCCAAACCGGCTCCCAGGGCTTGGACCACCCGGGGCCGGCTCTGCCCACCTGGACTCCCTCCCTGGCCACCGTCCCTCCAGCCCGAGTCGGGCACAGCCTGGAGTTCACACATGCATCCCGCCCCCCCCCTCCCCCCCGCGCCCCGTAGGCAAAACCAGGCCAGAACCGGCCCTCTGCCCGCCGCCCCGCAGCCGCTCCTGGGCCGGTGCCAACCTGTCCTGCCTGGGGCAGCACAGCAGCCCCTCGCTGGTCTCCTTGCTGGGCTCGCCCCCCCCCCCCCCCCCCCCCCCCCCGCCGCCCCGTTCTCAGCACAGCAGCTCGGTTACACCTGCCTGCTCACGCCTGCCCGGCTCCACGGCCTGCCTCCCCCTCGGTCCCCCCTCCCCTCCAGTCACATGGGTCCTCCTGCCTCTGCCCTCACCTTCTTCTTTTAAAAAAAAAATATTTTTAGTGATTTCAGAGAGGAAGGGAGAGGGAGAGAGAATCATTGATCGGCCGCCTCCCGCAGGATAAGGGATGGAGCTCACACCTGGGCAGGCGCCCTGACAGGGCATTGGACCATGGCCTCCTGGTTCACGGGTCGACGCTCAACCACGGAGCCACGGCGGCCGGGCAGCCCCACCGTCTCCAGGTGAGGCGACCGCCTGTCCATGCGGCCCCGATCCTGCTATTCGACCTGACGCTACGGGAACATATGTCGTATTCATTGCATCTGAGGCCGCAGCCTGTCTTGTTTGCCACTTGGTCCCAGAACCTGGGGTCCCAGGGGCGCTTAGTAGGTGCTCAATAAACATTGCGAGGAACGTGGATGAAGCGTCCTGCCCTCCTGCCCGGGACGCTCAGCAGAGGGGACCCCCGCAACCCAGGCCCTGATGGAAATGCTGGGAGGGGACAGGGTGCTGGGACCCAGGCCTCCCTAGGGGGCCGCCATACCCTGGGACCCCACCCCCGGGGCTCAGCCGTCACCCAGTCGCCCGGCACTGTGGGGCTTGTCTCAGGGCACTCGGCGGCCTGGGGAAACAGCCCCCCGAGCCTCGGGGCCGGCACAGGGTCCTCCAAGATTGGGGGACCAGGTGCCATGTCGGCCAGAAGCCGAGCAGCAAGCCGCTGTCCTGTGTGCGCGAGCGTGTAAGGGGAATGTGTGCATGTGTGTGAGCGTGTAAGGGGAATGTGTGTGTGCAAGTGCGTATAGTAGATGTGTGCATGTGTGTGTGAGCGTGTACAGTGGATGTGTAAGTGTGTGCACGTGAGTGTGTAGTTCGACACCAGGACATCTCCCCGCTGAACACAGTCCCGGGGCAGCCCCTCGGGGCCCGTGCAGAGGGGGTGGGGGCGGGGGGACCAGAGGGCACAGGGCCGCTGGTCAAGGAGCCCACAGCCCGCAGCCACCACCCGGACCAAAGCCAAACACCTGGGCCCGAATGGCGGTGCGGGCAGTGCCAGGCTCACTCCTAAGAAGAAAGCTGGTTTTGAGCGGGTGTGGGGGCTTCTGGGGAGGGGTGGGGGGGCGCATGAGGCACTGGTCTCCGGGCAGCCCCCTCGCCAGGCGGCCTCTCCAGGGCCAGGCATCCGGGGCCCAAGGTTAAGCTCTTCTCCCGGGAGGCGGCCCAGGCCACAGGGACAGGCAGCTGTGCAGCCCCTCCACAGGGGTGGGCCCGGGATGGTGCCTGTGGCCCACGTGTGGGAACTGCTGGCTGGGCTCTCTGGGTGCAAAGCCGGTGGGTGTGTGCATGTGCATGTGCATGTGTGTGTGTGTGCGTGTGCATATGTGCGTGTGTGTGCGTGTGCGTGTGCGTGTGCATATGTGCGTGTGGAGGGGACAGAGGCCTGTGTTTCACGCCCAGTGATTAAACCGCCCACAAGCTGCCCTCCCCCGTCCAGGGGCTCACGCCCAGCACCCCCATCGCAGGGCCCCAGGGCCCGCCACCCGGTTTCCTGTAGGAAATTAGGTTCCTAACACCCGCCTGGCCAGGCGGCCTCCCAGCCTGCACCCCCCAGACCCCACCCGCCCGCGTGCAGGCGGGGAAACTGAGGCCGGAGGGGCCGAGCACGCTGGCGGGACGGAGCCGACCCGGCCCCGCCCTCCTGACCCGCACTCCCGCCCCCCTCGACCGCCCGCGCCCGTCCACTCACCCGCCCGCGCCCCGTCCGTCCACTCACCCGCACGCGCCCCGTCCGTCCACTCACCCGCACGCGGCGCTCAGGGTCCCGCCCAGCAGGGAGCCGAGGATGGTGCCGACGCCGAAGCAGAGGCCGAGGCGGCCCAGGGCCGCGGGTCGCTCCTCCGGCGCCGACAGGTCAGTGATGACCATCTGGGCGGCTGGGGGCGAAGCGGGGGGCTGAGCGGCGCCACCCCTGCACCCCACCTGCCCCACAGGCCACACCCCCACATCCCTGCACCCCACCTGCCCCCACAGGCCACACCCCCAGCCCTGCACCCCACCTGCCCCCCACAGGCCACACCCCCACATCCCTGCACCCCACCTGCCCCCACAGGCCATGCCCCCAGCCCTGCACCCCACCTGCCCCCACAGGCCACACCCCCACATCCCTGCACCCCACCTGCCCCACAGGCCACGCCCCGACCCCTGCACCCCACCTGCCCCCACAGGCCACGCCCCCAGCCCTGCACCCCACCTGCCCCCCACAGGCCACGCCCCCACATCCCTGCACCCCACCTGCCCTCACAGGCCACGCCCCCAGCCCTGCACCCCACCTGCCCCCACAGGCCATGCCCCCACACCCCTCTTCCCTCTCAGCTGCCCCCCTCAGCCCAGGCCACGCCCCCACACCACCCCTCATCCTGTCTTGCTCTCAGGTCCAGACTGACATCTTGGGGGCGACCTCTGACCGCCTACCTGGCAGCGTGTGCATGAGCGGGGCGGGCAGGCGCGAGGCGAAGAGCAGGGCCACGCCGGGCAGGGCCGGGCTGCAGGCGGCCGCCAGGAGCAGGTAGAGCGCCGAGGCCGCCAGGAAGGACACGGTGAAGGCGGCCCGCGCCCCGCGCTGGTCTGCGAACCTGCAGGCAGAGGTCGCGGTCCCTCCTCGCCGCCCGCCCACCCTGGGGCCGCGGGCTCCCCGGGGCTGGCCTGGGAGACCCGGGTGCGGGAGGGCCTGCGCCCGGCCTGGTTGCTGCTGGGCCTCCCTCCTGGGGGCTCAGTCCCCACCTCCCCTGGGGCCGCCGCGGTGACAGGGGTCTGACCCAGCCCGGCGTCCCCACCCTCCGAGCAGGTGTGGGCCCGAGGGGACCCAGGTGTGTGCGTTTTTCAGACCCCGTCTCCCTCCATGCTCTAGGCCGTGCACGCCGTCTCCCTTCCCTGCAGTCGCTCAAGACCTGACTCCAGCCACGTGGCTCTGTCCCCGAGGTGTGTGCAGGGGGCGAGGCCGGTGGGGGTCCCGGGTCCGAGTCCCCAGTGGAGCCGGGCCTGACAGCCCCGAGCGTCTCACAGGGAAATCCTCTCTTGCAGCCAGAACTGGTGGAGGTCATGGGGGGAGACCCTGGGAGTAGGGGCGCCCCCAGCCCCAAGGGGACTAAAGCTGTTCGGTGCCTCCATGTGTCCCTCTGTGAGATGGAGCCGGCGTCGCCCTGGGGGGCCCAGCGTGAGGTGGGGAACCCGGCAGGGGCGGCCGCGACCCACGGTACCTGCCGAACACGGGGCCACCCAGCAGCTGGAGCGCCCCGAAGGCCGTCTGCAGGCAGCCGAAGGCCACGGAGTCCAGGCCCAGCGTGCGGGACAGGTACTGAGACACAGGGGGGGCCGTCAGGGCGGGGAGGCCGGGGTCTGGAATCCGGGGTCCTCAGTGGGCAGGTGGTGGGAGGGGGGCTGGGGAGGGGGCTGGGGGGAGAGGGCTGGGGGTCTGTCCTGGGGGCTCCGCACTGTGCCCGGGTGGGGGGGGGGACGCAGGTGCTCCTGGTGGGAGGGGAGTCTGTGGGGGCCTCTGGGTCCAGGGGGGCTGCGTGGAGGCAGCGGTGGCCTCCCTGCCTCCGGGGGGCACATGCACCTCCCGCGGTGAGGGAGGCGCCCACAGACACTCAGAGCTGCGGGTGAAGGCCGAGTGCCCCCAGGCCACAGGAGATCGCACCCAAGTGCCCGCTGAGCTCCAGGCGGTGGCCTCGGGCGGTGGCCTTCGGTCTCCGCCCCTCCCGCAGGAGGCCCTTCTGGGGAGCGGAGGGCAGTGACCAGTGTCCCCCCGGGAACAGGAGGTGGGACCCCCAGTCTCCTGACCGTCAGCCCCCCCCCCCCACGCTGCTCTGCTGGGCACCAGCTCTCCTAGGGGTTCTAACTGCGCCCATCGCTCCCCACTAGCCCTCCGAGGCAGGGGTGCTGGGACCCATTGTACGGCGAGGACAGCGGGGCCTGCCCAGGGCACCCCGTGCTGAGGACAGGAGGTGGCTCCGGCCAGGCTGTGGGCGGAGGGAGCTGGGCCTTGAGGGGCGGGTGTTGGGCTCATGTTGCCCTGGAGCCCCTGCCAGTGCCAGGAGGTGGCGAAGGCGATGCCCGTTCCCACCCCAGGCCCAGGCAGGGGCTGTGGACAGACCAGACAGGGGCTCTGGCACCCCCAAAGCCCCTGGTGCTGCCGCTGGGTGGGGGTGAGAGCCTGTGGGGGGCTCCCCAGGGGCACAAGGGGGTGATGGGCAGCCGGGTGGGCAGTAACCGGGAAGCCACAGTGGCCAGTTAACCCACCGCCTACTCGGGTGGGCAGGCGGGGCAGCTCCAGACCAGGGGAGGCGGCAGGGGAGGGGTGGAGGGGCATCTGCCCCCACCTCCGGGTGTCCTGGGGGACACAGAGGTCACCCAACACTGCGGCCCAGGACCTGGGCTGTGGGACAGCTGCCTGAGACGGACCCCTGGGAGCAGGATGGGGGGACGCGGCTGCTGGTACCAGGCCCCCCAGGTGGGCCTGGGCAGAGGCCGAGGGCAGCTGGAGGCTAGGCCAGTGGTCGGCAGACTCATCAGTCAACAGCCAAATATCAACAGCACGACGATTGAAATTTCTTTTGAGAGCCAAATTTTTTAAACTTAAACTATATAGGTAGGTATTAACTTAATTAGGGTGCTCCTAAGGCTTAGGAAGAGCCACACTCAAGGGGCCAGAGAGCCGCATGTGTCTCGCGAGCCGCGGTTTGCCGACCACGGGGTTAGGATGTGAGCGAGCCGAGTGGGTGTGAGGTGGGGAGGGAGGGGCGGGATCGATAGGGCAGACGCCCCAGGAGCTGCGGTCGGAGGGCCGTGCAGGCTGTGCCGCCGGAGCCCTGGGCGTGCTGATGGGGCGCCAGGAGGCACGGTCCCGGGCCCCTCCCCCAGCTCCCGGGTGGCAAGGACCCCCAGCGAGAGGGTCCCGGGGCGGCAGGCCCCCCGCCCTGCGGGTGCACAGGTGGACGCGGAGGGGCCGGCCGGCGGGAGGGGCGCTCACCCGGCAGGACGGAGAACTGCATGAAGAGGCAGGTGAGGTCCAGGGTGGTCAGCACGTAGGTGAGCAGGAGGACCCCCGGCCGGCCCGGGGCGCCCACCCCCGGGGGGGCCTGGCCCTGGCCCCTGGGGGCCCCGGCACCCTGCATCCTGGGGACCTTGCAGGGATCCGGGAGGGCGGCTGGCAGGGGCCAAAGTCCTGCTGTGCCGGGCGAGGGCGGAGTCACCGGGGGGCGGAAGCGCTGGCGCCGGGCCTGCGGGAGCGGAGCGTCGGGTGCTGTGGGACCCACCTGGGCTCCAGCTCCCGCTGTGCGACCCGGGGCCAGTCTCGCCCTTGGGGAGCGTGGCGGGCGGCCCTGTCCCTCCACCACCGACACCCGGCCCCCGGGGGACCGGAGAAGGGCCCTCCCCGGGCTCAGCGCCCACACGCCTTCGGGGCAGGCTGGCGTGATTGCTGACTGCCGCGCAGCGGGTGCCTCCTGCCTGGGGTGGGTTGGGGGTCCCTGTGCGGGGGTGCAGGGGGCTCCTTAGGCCCACAGTGCACCCCCCACTATGAAGCCGCTTCAAGGGGAAGGACCACTCTCCTGGCTCCGGTCAGGGGCTGCCCTGGCCCCTGTGACCCGGGGCATCTGCTTTGGCAGCACTCAGCCTGGGCACCGTCCGGGGGGGGGGGGGGGGGGAGCCCTCCTGGTGAATTTGAACCTGGCCCATCTGGGGCTGGGTTCGGGGTCCCGCCCTCCCGGGGTGACCTGGGGCTCCAGCCCACCCCGAGGGACCAGGACACCCGCCCTCTCGGGGACTCCCCAGTGTCGGGGCCTCCTGGCTCTCATTGGCCGAGCCTGACACACACCCCCCCCCTCCCGCGGGCCCGCCCCACAGCCGGGCATCCTGCCAGCTTCCTCCCTCCCCGCCTGACTTTGCCCGGACTCGCCTGCGCGCCCATTTCTCCCTGTGGCCGTGGGAGGCAGGGCCTCTGACCTCTGAGCAGCACTGGGCGTCCCAGTCCGGACATGGGGTGCGGAGGGGGAGGGGGAGGGCAGGCTGGGAAGGATGAGAGAGGGATGGAGGGGAGTGGGGCACAGAGGAGGGCCAGGGAGACGGGAGCATTGCTGGGGACCTCCCCACCCACCAGGAGGCTGCTGGGAGTAGCAGGCATGGCGTTTCCCCAAGGCACACTGTGGTGACGCCCCCTGAGTTGGGGCCATCTTGCTTCAAGAGGTCCCTCTGCATGGCTGGGGGACTGGGGGGCTGGGGGCTGGGGGTCTGGGGGTCTGGGGGTCTGGGGGTCTGGGGTCTGGGGGTCTGGGGGTCTGGGGGCTGGGGGTCTGGGGGTCTGGGGGACTGGGGGGCTGGGGGCTGGGGGTCTGGGGGTCTGGGGGTCTGGGGTCTGGGGGTCTGGGGGTCTGGGGGCTGGGGGGCTGGGGGGCTGGGGGGCTGGGGGTCTGGGGTCTGGGGGTCTGGGGGTCTGGGGGTCTGGGGGCTGGGGGCTAGGTGGCTGGGGGCCTGGGGGCTGGGGGGCTGGGGGCCTAGGGGCTGGCAGAAGCTGGGGGGCCTTACAGCCACAGGGAGCCCTGGGGAGCGCGCAGGCCCAGCTTCCTGCAGGCACAGTTTCCCTTCCTGCTGCCACCCCTGCCGGCAGCCCAGAGCCAGGCCGCAGGCCCAGGTGTCAGGACCCAAGTCCGCTCTGCCCTGTGCGACCTGCAGCTCCGCAGAGCAGAGAACCCAGAGGGCCAGGAGCTGGGCTGGAGGCCAGGCCAGCGGTGCCAGGAGGCGGAGGGCAGGCTGAGGCCCAGCCCCGGGGGGTGAGGGCCGAGCCGGAGCCTGGGCACCACTCTGCTCCTCTCAGGGGGCAGCAGGCCTGGGCCTGAGTGAGGGGAGGCTCCTGCCCAAACAGTGCCCACGGGACCTGCGTTTGTACCGGAGGACAGAGCCGGTTCCTGCCAACCTCCGAGGACTGGGCCTGAGCCGGCCCGGCCTGCCCACCAGCAGGCTGTGGGAGGGGCGTGGCGGCCGCATCAGGTGTCCCGGTCCGGACTCCTGGGAGGGTGGGAGCCCAGGTTCCCGGCTCCGGGGGCAGGGATGGGGCTGTCGGGGAGGCTCCTGAGCCCCGGGCCGCGGCTCCCGGCCTGGCTGCCTCCCACGGGCCTCCTGGAGGTGGGCGCCCGGGCTGGCGGGTGGGAGTCCCAGCGCCAGGCGGGGAGGCCAGGGCCCCGGAGCCTGAGGGTGGGCGGCAGGGGCTGACTGCTCACCTCTCCCCTCCTCCTGCCTCCTGCGTCACGCGGGCCCTGGCGGGTGCAGCTGGAGCAGAGCAGTCAGATCTGGCTGGGACCTGCCCAGAACAGGCCCGGGGAGGGCGGGAGCTTCCTGGTCCTGGGAGCGTGGGGAACTGCGGGCAGCTGGGGGGAGAGCACCAGGCCCCGGCCCCGGCCCCGGCCTCCTCCAGGGCACGCAGCTGCGGCCGGAGTGGCCAACCTGCTCACTTCGCCGCACCAAACCCCCTGAGTCCCCGGGGCCCACACCCAGCCCCCGGGCATCCACAGCCTCCGGCCCCGCAGAGAAACTCCTGGCTGGGCAGGCTGACCCGGGCTGGGGGGCGCTGGGGAGGGCTTCCTGGAGGAGGCACCGCCTCCCCGGAGCCTTCCGGATGGATGCACAGGGTCAGGTGCG